>NW_005187415.1:2821262-2828147 GCF_000239375.1 Pundamilia nyererei
TACACTTATTGCGCTAGAGGTGTTTTATTCAACTCCATTTCATAGTAATGACACTGATGGCTACTGATCTTCCACTGGAATTGTTTATTTTTACATAGGATGCCATAAATCTACACTGTGTGAAAAAAGCAAAAAAAGAGAACTTTAGAAACCCAGCATTGGCAAACAGTAGAGAGAGATGGGTGAGTAAAAAAGAGGATGTCATTAAGTGGGCACCTCCCGTCGCAGATGTTTAACTAAATCACTCCCATGACACCTCAGTGAGGCTCCTCTGATTCCCATCAACAAATATAAAGCTACATGCAGCTATATCTGGATGGATCCAAGCAATCTCTGGACGTTCCTATGTCTTATTTCTAGCTTGTTCCAGTGTAAGCAGCACGGACACACATAAGACAGCAGCAGACAGTAAAGCCTTTATATAATTTCGACTTGAGAGTCAAAGCTAGGGCAAATATAACATTGTGTGGGATGTTTGATATTACTACAGAAACCCATCTGAGGTCAATAATAACCAGACCATCTGTTCAAAATAGAAGAAAAACACAAAATGACATGGAGCATTGAAGGTAAGGAAATGGTATTTTTAATGCATTGTTTTATAGATACTGTGTATGTAGTTTAGCCACCTACAATCATGACCTATTATTCAACAATCTACCACTCAAACTGTACTTTCACAATCATCATAAGCTGCAACAGTAAAGATATTCATGACCATACTAACTTATATTACAGAATCAAACCATGTAGGACCAGGTTTACTCAAGTTGTGGGTTAAAATTTAATGTGCCATCAGTCCTTCATCCTTCAACCTTCTGCAGCCCTCTTTCAAGCATCAGTAAAAATAAATAAATAAAAATGAATGGATGAGTGGAGGGTGATGCTTGGACAGCCCCTGGTGGAGATTATGATAAAGTGAACACTGGAAGTATGAGTCAGATCCCTTATTGGTCATGGTGTCAGCATCCTGACCTATGCTGCCACCAACAGTTCAGAATGCAAAGTAGATCCAAAGAAATGCAAAATGCACTTGCGTTTGGTAACAAGCTTGTATTTGAAATACTGTTGTGTCTTGGTGGGGTTGAGGTTGGACATTTGGGGGGTGGGCTGGGGTAATCTGTGACCTGCAAAACTCTATTACAAAAATCAAGTCGAAAGAAAATCCTGAGGTATTTCCACACTTCAGTTTGCGTCTAACTAAAAGTTAGAGTAAATTTAGCCAAATAAAAGCAGAAATACAAGAGCACTTGAGTATTATTTAAATTATGACTTTAAGATATTGCAGATATTGGTAATGTCAAACAAGAAGCCTTGCAGTAAAAAATAAAAAAGTGTGTGGCTGTGTGTGTGTGTGTGTGTGTGTGTGTGTGTGTGTACACACAATAGCTTCTATGGGAAAAAAAATCTGTGTAAACCTGAGCAAGCTGCTGCCTGCAGCCTGACTTTCACTTTCTTCTTCTTCATGCTGTTTTTTCAGTTTGGTTTCCAGGCCTCTTTTGGTGCATCAGGTTTGGCCTCTTATGAACTTTCTTTTCCAGCATCTTCTAAAATCACGAGCTGGGACTCTGGGTCAGTAAAAGAAAGCGGGCGAAGCACGGTATTTCTCCATTTCTCCTATATTCGCTCTGCAATCTTAGATATGCACTAACACAGAACATCTTTCTTCTGCATCCTTTGTGGATTAGAGCAGATCACAAAGCCTGCAGAATACAATTTGACATTCAACTATGCATGGTTTTTCATACCAATCTCTGCAATGCCCCATGAGGCAGTGCATGCAATATCATAATTTCACTTTGGTGTGGCTAGAGATGTAAATAGATATAATCTTGGAAGGAGGATTAAGATGAGAGTATAGCATTTGATCTTCAAAGAGCTGGAGGTTACCCAGGGTAAAATACAGGTGTGGTTAGCAACCATAAAAAATTCTGACACAGAGTTAAACTTCTGTTCATTTCCATTACAAAGACAAGCAGCTCTTTCTCATTCTTGGCCACCTTCACCTCGATATCGTAGCGCTCATCATCCACTGTGTCAATCTTTCAGTGTAAATCCTTACAGAGCTCTTGTGAAGACTTGGGCTTCTTTAAAGCACTATGGGAGGGTGGAAAAAAGGAAATAAAAAGAAAGAAAGGAATGATTCATCATCAAACGGCATGTAAAAGCCACGGCTTTTAAATTTCACTCAGCTGTCAACTAGACAGGTGGCAGGTTTTTTTTTTAAAGTCCTTTTATAGAAAGTAAAGTATACACAGTGAAAGATGCGGTTTGTCGGAGAAACACATGGGAGCAGCTGCAGTTAAAAAAAAAAAAAGCAAAGTTTATCCACACATAGATAAGCCTATCCAGAATGTAAACCATTCTGGACATAAAGACATGAGGGCTGGGGAATACAACAGAGCCAGGGACCATTTGCAGAGGAGTAAACTGTTTGGCTATTCAGACTGTGGCAATGGCTGTTGGTATTGTGAAATTACAGTTGAGTGACAGCAATGGCAAAGACACAAGATGGACGAGTTCTATTTCTAAGGCTATGATCCAAACCTATATGCAAGTCTACATTTGACAAAGAAGTTGTGCATTTGCAGTGAATGAAGAGCATTTCTGGCTTTCACCAACTTCTGACCAAATACACAATATGGACAAAAGCACTGGACCAGCAACAGAAGCTGTTTGACAATGGAAGCCTGGTGTATCTGATATCTCTGTGTCGGTGCTGTTCAATGATTACCATAAAAATGTTGGTCCAGGATCAAAACTGCGTTGTGCAGTCACAGCATTGCAATTTAGGGGAAATAAAAGTCTCTTCTGGAAGCATTTTAATCGTTTGTTATGAATCTATATCATATAATAAATATATTATCAAGTTAGTTTTACTAGCCAAATTTTGCTTACTCATGCTGGTTTGCTATGACAGTCTTTGAAAGCATTAGCTAAATTCTTGGCTAATGCTAACTGAGTGCTGTTCAGTTGCAATGTTTATCCTCGGCCAACATTGTTATGATGATGTAGGAACAATGCCAAGATAAAAGTATCAGATCATGTATGGAAGCCATGAAGCTCTTACTTCCTGTGATTATGTTAATAGAAAAGGAGACAAGAGTCAACGAGTCAGTCCATTTAGACATGTAGACACAGGCAAAATGACCTGCTGAAGTTCAAACTAGGAATCAGGATGTGGAAGAAAGGTAATTTTGAATGCGGGATGGTGCCAGAAGGGCTGATTTAAGTATTTCAGCAGGTGCTAATCTGCTGGGATCCTCCCATGCAACCATCTCTAGGGTTTACAGAGAAAAGAGAACAATATCTAAAACAGCCACTTATTACACCCAAGGAATGCAGAAGATCAGCTCCGAACACACAACATGTCAAACCTTGAGGGCAGATGAATTAACGCAGAAGACCTCACTGTGTGCCACGCCTGTCCTCAAAGAACAGGAAATTTAGGCTATAATTCATACAATTTCACCAAAACTGGAAAAATGTCAAAATATTGCCTGGTCTGTTGACTTTTAATTTCTGCTGCAGCATTTGGATGGTAGGGTAGGAATCTCTATAAAGTATGGATCCATCCTACCTTGTGTAATAGGTTCAGGCTGCTGCTGGTGGTGTAATTGTATGGGAGCTATAGTAACAAGTGAGCGTCATTTAAACAGCGCAGCCTACCCAACTATGCTCTGGACTATGTCCATCCCTTTATGACCAAAGTTCATTCTGTTGGCTGTTTTAAGTAAGATAACTTGTCACAAAGCTCATCTCACACAGGCTTCTTGATCATGACAATGACTTCACTGTATTCAAAATCACCACACCTCAGCCCAATAGAGCACCTTTGGGATATGGTGGAATGGGAGATTCACGTTGTGGACGTGAGTTCGACAAAGCTGTAGCAACTGTTGATGCTGTCATGACAACATAGTCCAAAATCTCTGAGGATTGTTTCCAGCATCTTTTTGAATATATAGCATGTAGAAAAGAAACAGTTTTGAAGGCAGTACTAGCAAGATGTAGCCAATAAAGTGTCCATTGAGTGTATGTAATACACTAGTATTGCTTGAATGAAAGGGCAATGTTGTTATAATCCATCATGTAAAGTCTTTGTTTTCTTTTCAATAATCAGATTTCTACTAGTCTACCTTGCTTTATCCAGTTGGCTTTTTCAGCTATTGTGTCTTTATCAGAATGTCTTGATGCATTCTCAATCATCCAGCAAAGTAAATCTCCAAAAGTTGATTCTGTTCATCTGGACGTAGCATTTTGTGGGAGAAACGTTTCGTCACTCATGCAAGTGACTTCTTCAGTCTGAAGAAGTCACTTGGAAGTCACTTGGATGAGTGAAGAAACGTTTCTCCCACAAAACCGTACATCCAGATGAACAGAATCAACTTTTGGAGACTTTATCACAGTGTTTCACCTTGCCAAACAGCTGTATTATTTATCTTATGTATTTTTGATGGACTTCCACTGAACCTCACGCTGGTCTGCACCTTTCTTTCTATGAGTTCTCGAAGTTTGAAATTGCCAATTGTGAAGACAATAATCTTTTCCTTATACCCACACTGCACCTGTTCTCTAGCTGCACTCTCTTTGACTTTGGAAGCTTTTACACTCCCCTGTGCTACCATCTCTGCAGTCTAGACAACCAGGGAAGCCTCGGTCCCTCTTAACAGCTTGTCATGACGATTAACCAGGTATTTACTTTACAGTGCATAGTGGAGACAGTGAACACTATTCATTCAGCACACAAGCCTTGGCACCTTGATCCCATTGCACAAACAGCCATTAGACTCATGTTACCAGAGGCTGCAGAGTGGATTACCCTTGAGTGAACCCAGCACAGGTTATTTGGATGTAAAAAGATAATGCATTTGAAGAGGCATCTTAAATGTAGTAGTAATACATTTTTCATTTTTTCACAGTGCAGACCTGCCACACCATTGCTGTAAGCCAGATTCCTCCCAAACTAAAGCTGCTGTGAGAACACTTTGAAAAAATCCACAAACCTCTAAAATAGTAAGCAGTGTGATGTGTACACAGGTAAACAAACACAGACAGGAAGAAGACCCCAAAAACCTTTCCAGTAAAATAAAGACACCAAACAGTTCTTAAAGTGAAACTAGAAAAAGCTGCATTTCCTGTGAAAATGCAGTGTGAATGCCGTGTAGTGGAATCTGAAAACAGCAGAAGAAGGAGAACTATCTGCTGAAAACACTGTGTAGAAGCTGAACTCTTTGCTGAAAACTGCTTCATGTGAAAGATTACATGAGAGGTCCATTTCTCATCATTGCAAAGAAGCATTTCAATAAATATAACTGGATAACAGAATTTTTGAATGGGTTGTCAATAATATTTACCACACAACAGACCATATTCTTTGTCAGATTTGTCTGCAATAAAAGTACTTCAAGAAACACCACAAGCAGGATTAAGGAGTCAATTCAGAATATCAGATGGCCATGCCATTAATAATACAACTTGATAAAAATTAAATGGCAAAGTTATGTAAAATAGGGTGAAAAAGTCTTAAGCCATTCCTCATTTCTTTTTATGTTGATTCCAAAAACTCTTTCTTGTAAGTCTTAATTGGTCTTGAAAAATATGCAAGATAACACAGTTTGCCAGGCATTAAATTGTGTTTCTACTTACACAAAGTGATTCCCACAGATAGATTAGCTGACAACTTTGTATATCTCAACATGATGTGCAGTGTTTCTTTAAAGAATTTTGAGGAAACTAGACAAGTATAGGGCACAAGAAGGCCTGAAAACTCTTAAGAAACAGACCCCAAGAGATGATTTGGGCCTTGAATTGATCCATCTTTTGTTTGCTGAACCCTCATGAGAAATGATCTCAGCAGAAGCATGACTTCTTCTCAGCAGAAGAAGATACTGTCAAGCAGTGTTGGTCAAGTTACTTGGAAAAAAGTAATCAGTAACTAATTACTGATTACTTCCCCCAAAAAGTAATCCCGTTACTTTACTGATTACTTATTTTCAAAAGTAATTAATTACTTAGTTACTTAGTGACTTTTTAAAAACACGATTTACAACTTGAAGAGGTGATAAAGCGATAGATCTTTCAGCCCAATTCTACTTTTTCTGCATAATCCATCATACAAAATGTAATCAAATGGAAAAGTCTCTTTTTAAAACTTGTTTTATCAGTTTTAATCTTTTAACTTTATGCATCAAGCAAAAAAAAAAATTATAAGCAACATTCTCTGACTTGAATAAATTTGTTTAATATTTAAACCTATTTTCTGCACATTCCAGCACATAAAATATTTTTTTGTGTGTGTTTACAGTCTTTCAAATAGATGCAAGTAAAACACAGCAGAAAATAAATAAAGTCACAGACTAGCGGTCCTGTTGCTCTATTTTCACCTGTAAAGCAGGAGTTGGGTAGGCGGAGGTTTACCCTGGTGCAGGTGAGCCGCGGCGGTCAGTGGAAGAATCCGCGAGTTTCTCTGTGAATTTCCCATTACGTCGTTGCGCACTCGGTGCTTGCTTGGAAGTTTAGGGGGTTTTTTTCGCTGTAAAAAGAAGTTTTCTTCCCACGCACAACGGACACTAATGTTTTTGTCACTTTTTATGGAACCAAACTCAAAGTAAGGTCAGTACTTCCACGCTTTATTTATTTATTTAAGTATTTATTGTCATTGTCAGAGAACAATGAAATTGCGTTTGGGGCTTCCGTACAACCCGTAAATAAAATAATGAAGAAAATAATAAATACCCCTTAAAACCCAAGTGTAAATATTTAACCCAGTGTGACTCCAGTGCAATAAAACAATCCTTAGCAACAACATGAGAACATGACAAGTAATGCTCATAAGAAATTCAGACAAAGACCTGAGAAACATGACAAAGTACAACAATGCAA
>NW_005187415.1:2829944-2832288 GCF_000239375.1 Pundamilia nyererei
GGTGGATCTTGCCATAATTTAGAAACACAGAAATATATATTCATATAGATTCACTATGCATCAATTTATTATTCTGTTGTTGAGTTTAAAACAAATACCAAGTTTTTGTCATCTAACAATACACAGTTGTGTAACAAAGATATTCAGGATAAGATAAATTAACCACACACGTCGATGTGATACATGAGTGAAGCAAAAAAGCACCTCAGGCCTGGAAAAACTGCCCGTAGAGTGGATTTTTGCTAGTTGTTTTAGAGAAGGTATATATCAGATTATTACAAGCAATGGATTTTAAATAAGAGCAGAAGGAAGTGGTTTGGGATTTAATGGCCCAGACAAGACGTTTGGCCAAAGAAGCACTACCGGGGGCAAAAATAACAAATCAAGACTTAACAATTGTTCTTACATTCATGGCGTCAAGGCAGAGGAAAGCAAACAATAACATCAGGAGCAAGCGAATCATTTCCCAACTACGATCAATAACAAGGACATTATTAAGGAGATCACTGATTGAAATGCAAGACAGTGTGACAGGCAGACAACCACCCCTTGTGGTTGTCCTCGCTTAGATTTCCAACGTGGTGCAATAAGCAATTGACTGGCCTACATTCACAGCTGTGGCATGTCAAGCCGGCACCATATGGCATGCATTACAAGAACATGAGATTTGATCATGTGTTATTAGATTGCATGTTACTTAAATTGTGACAAATGATCAAACTTGTGTGACATAATTTATGCAAAAGGGTGTATTAGACCGAATATTAGTGTTATTATAATATAATGTGAAATAAACCTGATAGGAGTGTGTAACATAATTTTCTTTTCATTACCACCTCGAGCGCTGGTCTTCACACATGCACAGTCAATACCATTACATATTCTACTCATAAATGGCTATGAGCAGTTCTAATTTAACATTTATCTCACTGTTTAGCAGCACTGACGTTCAGGGAAAAATGGTACTAGTTTCCCATAGCCATACGGATATCCTCTCATACCTGCTGATCCCAGCTCGGGCTGTGTCTTGTCCTATGATTTCTACAGAAAAATGCTATTAGAGCCATCTCTCTGGGGACCAGATCGACAAGGTCTTTGCGGTCTCAGCTTGGGATAAAAACAGCTGACCCCATCTCCCTCATCACACGCAGAGATGAGGGTACCTGAGCAGGGGACAAAAGTTCATCCTGTGGGTTAATAGGGTCCTTGGATGAAATTGTGTGTATGATACAAAAAAAAAAAGAAAAAAAAAGTAAAGGTGAAAAGAATTAAAAAAAAACAACAACCTTTGATTTCCAACACTCTTTGATTTTCTTTCCATCCCTCCTACTTCTGTGGCCGATTGCCCTTCAGTTGTTTTGAAGGAGAATGTTAACTTGTAGGAGATAAGATTTCATGCTGCAATTGAGGCTTAGGAAGGGTAATTGTGTTTCGGCCATGGTGTCTGCTGTACCAAAGACTGGCACAAGGCAGCTGAGTTAAGAGGCCATCTGCTTTAATGTCACCAGTGTGACATTACACACAGGGACTGAACTTGTGACCTTCGTTGTGACACATCGTTCTGCTGGTTCTAGTGACCTTATTAGCTCACCTGAGCAAGAACACACACTACACAAAGCACACGCTGCCTGGATACTTTGTATCACAATGTCACCAACCAGGACATGGTCAACCTTTGTATGAAGGTTTCAATACATTACATGGAGACTCATGACTTGAGCTCATTTTTCTCTTTTTCACACAGAACACATGAAACACTCAGAGGCATCTCTGCTCGCACACGAATAACAATCAGAAGAAGGGGAGGGGGATGAAGTCAATACACCATTTTACAGGCAAGTGATCTGACACCAATAAAATACAGCTTTATGAGGAGAATTACACGCTTAAAATATAAAGGAGGATATGAGCTGTGACCTCCAGAAAGATCCAGAGAGGTGCTGCACCAGCAATGTGCAACTGGCACTCACACAAACACCCACACATACAAAAGCAATCTGGCAAGTACAAAAAAAAAAAGATGAAAAAAAGACTTGACCTATTTGTATTCATCGTCACTCATCTCGTTGGGAGAGATACCCACCCGACAATTAACTCTGAACAATATCAACCAAACTGTATTCTGCTTTGATTAATACAAAACCAACCGACACAAAACCAAGTTTCAGCAACTGTTTCCACTTTAATAAGTCTTTATCATGGAACAGGTGTTTAACAATACAACGGAATGCTAATATATGTATATATATATGTATATATATGTAACAGCTAAGATACTGCGTAGGACCCTCAAGCTCCCAGGCCTCTGGTAGAGGACCCGAGCTTGAAGGATAAACTGCCCGCA
>NW_005187415.1:2832943-2834374 GCF_000239375.1 Pundamilia nyererei
TGTATCTGGAAGTCCCACAGGATCTTAGCTCGGTCATTCTCCACCACCCTTGGGGGCATCTCCCATTTATCCCCTTACCGGCCTCTCAATAGCGTAGTGGTTAGACTACACACCTTTGGAACAGAGGATAGCAAGTTCGATTACTACCTGGGGCGTCTGTATCCAGTAAGGGTCCTAAGGCTAGATCCCCTATGCTAAGCAAGCCTACCGCAGACATGAGCGAGACAGATAAATATGAAGGCATGCCGGCACGGATGTGGCCCGATGACTTAAGTGCACAGAAAAAGCCTGTTCAGTGGCATCACATCAACATGGCGATTTGTGCTGATCAAGCATTAGCCATAGAAATAGGTCTGAAATGTGGATGAAACTCAAAAGTGCTTTAAACCTGAATTATTGTAATTATTTTATTGGCCCACATGCCTGTAAAGACAGCCGTCTCATGACACTTTGTGATATATTCTATTCAAATGTACACTTTTATATATCTAGCGCCAATAACAACAGTCGCCTCAAGGCACTACATATGGTAATGTATTACAAAGAAACCACAATGATCTCAAATCCCCTATGAACATGCACTTGGTGACAGTGGGAAAGAAAAACTCAATTTTAACAGGAAGAAACTGCCAGCTAAATCAGGCTCATGGAGGGGCAGCCACCCACCACACCTGCTTGGGAGTGAATGGGAAATAATCACCAGTCCACACGTACTTTGGTATTTGTAGCCAGTTTTAGAAAACAGGGAATCTTTGACTTCTTTTTGATGTCAGACTGTGTGCCTTGTTATTGTTGAATGTCTATTAATTGGCCGACATTTCTTTATGGTTAGGGTTATAACGCCACATGTTGCTTTACCATGCTCTCTCCAAACCCCCAGTAGCACATACCCCTAGCTGTTGCTTCTCATTTTTGTGTTCCTTGGCTCAATATTACAACTTTTTATTACAACTTTTCATCAGTCTGCTCTCATATTTACTGATTAAAAGACAAAAAACGTCTGCATTTGGAGGTCAGAAGTGTAACGGAGGCATAAGTAGTGTTCCTATCAGGGACCCATGTCATAGACACCAGTTTTTCACACATCAGATAAAGTGCAAATATTCCAAATTTATAAATTTGTGCTCAGTGACACAAAATAACATTACAATTTGTGTTTATAAACACAAAAATAATCGATTCAGTTCTCATAGCTTTTTCACAGACCTCTGAAAGGCTGAGCTGATATAGAGGAAAAATGACCCTCAGGCTCTCTTGGTCTGTGACCTGAGTAAAAACTTTCTTGTCGACTTTCTGGGCTCAAGCATTTGTTTCAGGCCATGCTGAATAAAACATGAACATTTTGTAAATTTAATTCATACACTAACTGTGATTTCACTATTCGCTGTATATCATCTAATTAAAAACACATAAAAGTTGAACGAACTTGCC
>NW_005187415.1:2834718-2836618 GCF_000239375.1 Pundamilia nyererei
TTTTTTTTGTATAAAAATGGCTTCCAGTCCTGCAGAGAACTCAATAAAAAGGATGAATTAATTGGAACATGTTCCATGTCTCATAACTCTGCAAGCTCCTCTTATTTGGATAATATCCAGCACCTTCAGTGTCTTGCCGTTACTGCATAAAAAAAAAGCCAGAGAACCAGGGAGATTAAAAGTCAATAATTTTGGGCGTAATCAGCCAATGCCACAACCCCAATCCAAAACGTACCCCCTTTATACCTACCGCCAAAGACAAACACTCACTGTCAAAGTGCTTACAGTCAGGTGGTTCAGTCGTAAAGTCTCATAATTGTTTAATGGTGCGTTTTATGAGGCCACACTGTGAGTCAGTGCAGCCTGAGGGCCCCGAATTCCAGATGATAACACGTTGGGTTAGGTAATGCAGGGTTAATCACAGGTGGATATTAGTTCACTGTGGGCTTTGCACAGCTGCTCAAAGTGTGTGCAGCCTTGGGGGAAGAGGTGCATCTAAAGCTTTCTGCCTGTCTGTCTAAGCCAGGCCGACCTTGCCGTCTGAGCACAAACAGACATCAGAGAAGATGGGGACACGCTGTTCCCCTGCAAATACAGCACACAGCGGCTCACGAGCGCCTGAAAACCCACACCTTTTTGTGCGTGCACACCGAGACACTGAAATGTAACGTGCAAACACACACACACAAAAGATTTGCTGAGGTAGGAATCCACAAGCTTTGTTCCGTGATCAAAAATAACTGTTCCACAGCTGTCTGAGTGCAGTGATGCAGGGTAACCTGATACTGTCCCACAGTGCTGTTCCGCACGAGCTGAACAGGCCCCTGTAGACTGTCCCCATAACGCATGCCAAGTAACACATACACAGACACATCACTACATAAAATGAAGGACTGCATACACACTTGTGTACACACCCACACACACCCACACCCACACAAACCCATAAGCAGTGAAAAAAGTAATACATTTCCACACCAATATGCATACAAAGGTGTTTTCGGAGAGGAAAGTTCTCATAACTTTTGAAAGAAGTACCCCCGTTTTTTGCATGTTCACCCTACTGGAAATAGGAAGTTTCTTCAAAAGTTCAAAGTTCTTTGAATCCTTTTTTCAGAGGTCGTTTTTAACCCCTACCTCAGGTTAGGCACTCTCACAGACTGTATAACAAATGGTGGCAGCCACCTGGAAGTCAAGCCTAGACGTAAGCAGCAGCATATTAGAGAAAACGAGTGAAACGTGAGCAGAGACATTACAGCAGGTCTTTAACACTAGTAGCAAATTTTGACACGTCACAGTTAGGTGTGTGAAGAATTTCTGCTCATTTTGCTTCCAGCATCCACACAATGGGAAGCACTGCAGAGAGAGAAAATGATGACGATGAAATTGTATTAAAAGAAAATAAAAGGCCACAAAAACCTTAGTACAGACCTGCAATTGGTGGTTGTGTGGGTACAAAGGATTCAATAGCTTTTGAAGGCTATCGTTAGCGATAGCCTTCAAAAGCTTTCCTCTGGCAGACTGGCAGCTCCCAGTCTGCCAGAGGAAGCCTCTCTCTAAGGTTTGTGGCTCCTTGTATTCTAAACTACATTAAAGAAAAGGATCACTTATAGTTTTACGTTATATGACTTTAAAGAGTAAAATATGGGTGCTTCTAACACTACATCTTTTTTCTGATCCTAGCATCCTCCAGCTTAGTGTGCTGGTTGTAGCCTACTTGCTGATATGCTACTTTCAGTTCAATTCAATTTTATTTATATAGCGCCAAATCACAACAAAAGTCACCTCAAGGCGCTTCATAGGTACAGAGAAAAACCCAACAATCATATGACCCCCTATGAGCAAGCACTTTGGCGACAGTGGGAAGGAAAAACTCCCTTTTAACAGGAAGAAACCTCCA
>NW_005187415.1:2838171-2862836 GCF_000239375.1 Pundamilia nyererei
TCCCTGCGGTGGGGAGAGGCAGACCACCCCGACTCCGCAGCAGCAGGGAGGCCCCACACCCCAGACCGCAGCCGGACGGCCAACTCCTCCTACCATTCCAGCAGGCCGCAGAGAATGGGGGTGGGAGAAGACTCCAAACCTCCCTCCACCCGCTCATTGTAGTGTTGATGCATATGTGATCTAAGGTGCAATTAAAACCCAGGAGGGCATGGAGCTACCTGCCAAGGAGCAGCAGGTAAGCACATAGTCCCTCCTGCTAGCCCTCAATGACTAAGTGTATTTAAAATTGAGAGGTGGGCAACGACGTCAGGGGTGAGGTATACACCCTGATGGTCATTTAAGCCTAATCTTGAAGGTAGAGAAAGTGTCTGTCTCCCGAATCCAAACTGGAAGCTGGTTCCACAGAAGAGGGGCCTGATAACTGAAGGCTCTGCCTCCCATTCTACTTTTAAATACTCTAGGAACAACAAGTAGGCCTGCAGTGCGAGAGCGAAGTGCTCTAATAGGGTGATATGGTACTACAAGGTCATTAAGATAAGATGGGGCCTCTTTATTTAAGACCTTGTATGTGAGGAGCAGGATTTTGAATTCAATTCTGGATTTAACAGGAAGCCAATGAAGGGAAGCCAATGCAGGAGAAATCTGCTCTCTCTTTCTAGTCCCTGTCAGGACTCTTACTGCAGCATTTTGGATTAACTGGAGGCTTTTCAGGGAGTTTTTTAGACATCCTGATAATAATGAATTACATTAGTCCAGCCTGGAAGTAATAAATGCATGAACTAGTTTTTCAGCGTCACTCTGAGACAGGATATTTCTAACTTTAGAGATGTTGCGCAAATGGAAGAAAGCAGTCTCACATATTTGTTTAATATGTGCGTTGAAGGACATATCCTGGTCAAAAACTCCAAGGTTCCTCACATCGTTACTGGAGGCCAAAGTAATGCCATCCAGAGTAAGAATCTGGTTAGATACCATATTTCTAAGCTTTTCAGGGCCGAGTACAATAACCTCAGTTTTATCTGAATTAAGAAGCCGAAAGTTAGCGGCCATCCAGGTCTTTATGTCTTATGACATTCCTGCAGTTTAACTAATTGGTGTGTGTTATCTGGCTTCATAGATAGATAGAGCTGCGTGTCATCTGCATAGCAGTGAAAATGTATGCTATGTCTTCTAATGATGCTGCCTATGGGAAGCATGTATAATGTAAACAGAATTGGTCCTAGCACTGAACCCTGTGGAACTCCATAATTAACCTTAGTGTGTGAAGGCGATGCAGCACAGTACCTGTAATACCTACAGCATCTTCTAGTCGCTCTAATAGGATATTATGGTTGACAGTATCGAACGCTGCACTGAGGTCTAGCAGGACAAGCACAGAGATGAGTCCACTGTCAGAGGCCATAAGAAGATTGTTAATTTATTTCAACATGTGAACAATATACAAGTACATTTAGAAAAGAAATAAGAGAGAAAAAAAATACTATACAAATTACATATCAAGATCACTTATAACCTTCACTAAAGCTGTTTCTGTGCTGTGATGAGCTCTGAAACCTGACTGAAACTCTTCCAATAAGCCATTCCTCTGCAGATGATCTGTTAGCTGTTTGACAACTACTCTTTCAAGGATTTTTGATATGAAATGAAGGTTGGAGATTGGCCTGTAATTAGCTAAGACTGCTGGGTCTAGAGATGGCTTTTTGAGTAAAGGTTTAACTACAGCCAGCTTGAAGGCCTGTGGTACATAGCCGATCATTAGAGATAGGTTGATCATATTTAAGATCGAAGAATTAATTAATGGCAGGACTTCTTTGAGCAGTTTTGTAGGAATGGGGTCTAAAAGACACGTTGATGGTTTGGAGGGAGTAATTATTAAAGTTAACTCTTTTAGCATTCTCCTGTTGGTGGAATGCTAAAAGAAGGGCCTTTAAAGGTGTGCGGTTTTCAGGTGATCACCCTAAATACTGCACCAGACTGCTTTCTTTACATTTTTTACACTATCAAAAGCGAGCATTCAGTCTCTTCCACATCCACTCTGAACATGCTGATTAAATGTTCAATCAAAGTGGAAGCCTGTATGATGTATGTAACCACACACGTATTTTCGAGCACTACAAATAGCCTTTAACCATCACTTCAGATTATGCTGCAGGTGTTCGGGAGTTCAAAGGAAAATGAAATGGTAACACTCCTCAGAAGGCTCTTACACCACTTTAAAGATTTAGATGTACTGACATCAATCAGTTTCCCAACATCACTTTCTTTATTTACTAGATGAGAAATCTAAATATGCACTGAAGCACACATTTAAATATGCATCAAAGAGTCACTCATCAGAGTATTCTTTTGTGAAACCTCTAATAAATATTCATAAATTCTGTTTCTTTTGCTTAATATCCTCAATGACCTCTTTAGAATGAATTCACTAATCTACAGACTGTGACTGTACTAAGTACTTCGCAAACTTTTCTATCATTTCAGATGCTAAAACTCTACCCAATGCGTGTACTGATTCAGCCACTTAGTGAAATTGTCAAAGGTGTGCTTTTTATGTTGGTTTCTGCTTAACTTAACTGGTCGCGATAGCTTGTGTAGAAGACACTGACTTGTCTGCAAACATTCTCTAACCAACAACAGAGGAGCAGCTATGTTTAAAAAAGATGAGTGATCACAGTTTCTAGCTTGCATTGCATTCTTTATGATCTCACTGCTGCCTAGCATTTGGTGTTTGCATATTTTCTTTGTGACTAGTTTTACCTAGAGACAGAAAACAACCTCCAGTAACCACTTGCCAACCACTTGAGGAATACCAATTTTTCCTAACGACTGGTTGGTTATCAGAGGGGTCACTAAGCAGTCTCTAAGTGTATGTGACTGAGGCTTTAGCGAACACTTTCACAATGAGTGCTAGTAACCCTCTAGCAACTCAGCTGCTTGGTGGAATACGTATTTTTCCTTAGCAACCGGCCAGGTGGTTGCCAGCTGGTCTCTGTGCTTGTGTACTAGTCAGTGCTCTCGCTTTAGATGTGGTAGCTAAATAAAACAAAAAACTGCTAGGAAGTACATACCAAAGTAAAGTGAAGTAAAGGTTTAACAGTGACATAATCTGTAAACGTGTTTTATTTCAATAGCTCTATATAAGCATGTTATTAATTTTTTTTTATCACAGTGCAACACAAATTGTTATGTTTTTTTTTTTTTTACCACCACAACACTCTTATTGCATTTATCACCAAATGAATCAGATTTTTTCAGCTCCATATGTTCGTTCCCCCTGTATTTTCTAGCACATCAGTTAGTTTGTGGGAGTCCATGTTTCCTTTCCAAGAAACATGAAAATGTTTAATTACAAATGAAAAGAAAAAACATAAAAGTAATTTCATGGTTCCAGAGCAAACTGCAGGATTATATGTGCATACATTAAGTGGGCTGCCGACGCATGAATACATGACATTGAAACAGGTTAAATTAAAAGCCTGCTTCAAGTCTCCACACATATACTGACTGTATATACCGTACCTTCCACCTACACAGGCTTGCTGTCCATGTATCCGAGGGAAGGTGTTAAGCCTCCTAATCAGATGACAGAGTCGCTGCAATCTCTGTGGTAAACCTTGAGGCCTGCATCTTCGATCCCGTACATACGTGCTATTAAACAAATCCTGACTATGTGGTGCGTTTGATGGGAAGTCTGACGTGTCCTCAGGTGTGATGGCACTTTAAGGCCTCCCAGCTTGCCTCTGCAATGATTTTTTAGTAGAGTGAAAGAGCATCAATGATCTCCCCATGGCTTTAGTCAATGTGTGTGTTGCCGCACATCATCAGTGGATGCTCACGGATGAAGCAGCGGAGAGGCAAGAAGTGTGAGTTTATTTTAGAAACTCTAAATTTGAGTTGGGCACACATGTAACTGAGCAGAGTAACACAGCTCGGTTATTTGTTTGGACTTACTCGGAGAAGAAAACGCGGCATGAATTAGGTTATGGAAATGAGGCACAGTAATAATATTATTTAACACCCCTTCTCCCCATCCATACCTTAATTTTAATTTGATTGGATTTACATAACGATTTCCCATTAACCGGCTCCCCGGTGACCTCTCACTGATGGCGCCAACTGGTTACCCTACCCCCACGAAAACACGCTCACACACACACACACACACACACACACACACACACATACACACACACACATACACACACACACTTTCATCTTTCATGCCATTACTTAAAAGTCTGTGGGTGGTGCGACTACTTAGCGATGCCATGACCGTGCCATTTACATGCAGAACAAGTCTGATAATATCTCTGTGTACAAAAAAGAAGAAGAAGAAAAAACAAAACACCTTGTCAGGAAGTGTTAAGTCATCAAGTGGAGATGACTGTTCAGAGCAAAAGCTGCATGTATAAATTTTAATGCCCATGTTATACGTTTTTTTGTTGTTGCTTTTTTTTTTTTTTTCTTTGAAGATTTCGTTCTGTGTGGTGGCCCCTTCAAAATAAAGCTGTGTTTTAAAGGTGCAGTCAGTGGCTACATTTGCATATTTTCCTGGAAAATTATTACCTCCGGCAAGGAGGTTTAGTGATTACTTCAGTTTTCAGAAAGTTCAAGTGGATTTGGATAAACATTTTACCAGGTGGGGCTTGGCCTAACTTCGAAGTGACTGACTTCTGTTAGTTAAGTTAATCTGGGTCTGGATGCAGAAATATTTTTAAAGGATTGTTTACAGGGTTTCAGGATTTTTGGTCAGTGTTTTCATTTGTTTTCTCTTAAATCCAAATCACAAACTTGAGTCATCTCAGGGTTATCTCCACTCTCCTGCTCTATCTCAGAAGGTGGCTCATTGTTTAACACGGATGAAAGCCCTGAATCGGTTGTGTACCCTGCGGGAGGAAAGCGAGAGGCAGGGGGCCTCCTCCGCTATCTTTTGACACACAGACACACACACACACACACACACACACACAAAACACAGATGCCTTTTTCTCTGAACTGGGGCAAATTTCAAACAAATCTCCTCCGCCTATCACATCCTGTCCTTTGCAGCGTTCACCACGATTGAACAAGGAGGGAGAAGAAGAAGACGAAGAAGAAGAGGAGCAGTCCTGGAGATGACCTAAAAAAACAACTCCTTACGGACGTTCTCCATGTCTCAAAGACACACGGCCAGACTATCAAATATTTACCAAAAAGCTGTACCCGATCACTGTGGAGAGGGGGTGTGTTTGGTAAGAAAAGGTCTTTGAAAAAGACTCAAAAGCATCTGCGCTGCAGTACATCGGAGATCTTTCTCTCCTCTCTGGTCTCCGAATGATGATAGGAAGAGCAGGAAAAACGCTTCCTTTCTTTCCCACTTGCCCTCAATTCAGCTGAGTGATTATATGGGCCAGTATGGAGTCTTTCAGCGTGATGGATGCTCACCGCAATTCTTTCAATGCTCTGGGATCATGAAGGAGAATTTGCATATGTATGATCGAGCTGCACAATAAGTAATCTTACCGACACACGCCTGGATTCACTACACACCAGTGACTTAAACCCTCAAACCCAATTTCGCTATGCTTTGCAATTAAGGTGCCTTTTCGGATGTTTTGATATTTTCGGATTGCCGTTGCTCAGCGTGTGCTCAACAAAGTTGAGAAATAGGGAACTCCAAAGCCATGTCATTCATATAAATAGGATTCAAAGCACTCAGTGGTGCACAACCAAGTTTTTTTTCCAGTTACAGTAATCTCTCAGCTGCATTGCTCTTCCTAGCCACTAGGGGGTAGAGGTCCTCTGTTATGAGGGGCTCCGCAGGCACTGCAGGGAGAAGAGGAAAACCGATGCCATGATTTCAAATGAGCGGCCTTGTAAACATGCCACAGACAGTTGTTAAGATTATAATGAAAATGGAGGAGGGGTGCCACAGTGCACCCTACAGTGTATCCATTGTCCAATATGCAAAGGAAGCAGAAGGAGTTCTTTTAACTATAGGAGAGGTGAAAATTTTGATTTTTACATCGTCAACTGGGAGCATTTACAATGCCGCTGTCTTAAATCCTTCAACCACCCTGACAACATAATAGCCTCATTCTCTCCATGCAGGCAATTATTGTAGCTTTTAATTGCGTTGTTGTGGAAAGTGACATCACTGTCACTCAGCCGTGTTCGTACAGTGTATGCTGCTGTCGCTCAGACCTGCCAGGTGTTCGTTTTGGGACAGTGTGTGTTTGTGTGCGCATGCTTTGTAAGCCTGTGTGTGCCAATGTGAGCCAGAGTGGCAGCGACACATCTGATCAACTTGAGCGCGTGGGTGACGGTGTCTGGGAGGTGACAAGGGCTTGGCGATGGAGGTGGATTTGCCTTTCTTCAGGTGACAGAGTGTTGGCATCCACACCGTCTGCGTTACCTGCAGAGGGACAGTTCAGAAGTGAGTCTTCTCTTCTTTTTTTTCTCTTTTCTTCTCTTGTTCTCTGTTCTGATAAGATCGTGTGTATACTGTCAAAGGCATTGAAGGGAGGCGATCTCGGGTAGAGGTCGCTGATGGCTGCCTCGAAGCACCGAGGGAGGTCACTCTCAGTGTCAGCTAGGATAGCCATCAAGGGTCTTCTGACCTGTGGAGAACCCCCGTCTCTCTGTTGTGGCTCCTTTTTGCAGGGAACCTACACAAAGATATATAAAGCATGCATACAGACTGCCTCGAGGCAAGAGATGAGGAGATAGTGGATGGAAAAGCACGTGGATGGCTGGAGGAAAAAGCAAGGAAGGATGAGTTGAGGACAATGAGAAAGAAAGAGGGATCTGAGAGGGTCTAGGGAACCTGCATGAAGAAATAGTGAAAGTAGGTGAAAAGAGATGGAGCTAAGATGGGCAGCAAGGGAAAAGGATGTATTGGATCAAAGAAGATAATTCTATATGGCATCATAAGGAGGAGAAAGGTCTTATGGACCCTGGATGATGGAGTGGAGGCAGGAGGGCACAGAGGAATGAGTGTATATATGAAATATTGAGACAGAAAGCTTCAGAGTCATGCCCATTGTGGAAGATGGAGCATACTGACAAACAGTAAGTATGAAAGGGGCTCATTAGAAGTTACAAAGGTTTTCTCAAAGGATCTTTCTGAATGCTTAAATTCCAACAAAAACAGCATACTGAGAGTTTTTTAAAGGTTGGGTGTCTGAAAAAGATGTATACACTTTAAAGGAAGAACTAACTGTCTGTGGTGTATATTAGAAATCCATAAATCACAAACCGGAGGTGTTGCAAGCAACGCAGATGAATGATTTTATGCTTTTTATACTCTAAAACGACACCCTAATATTTTTAGAAGTCTACATCTACCAGCTCGCTCTTAATGATTAATGCTGCTGAGTGGAAGCCAGCTAAAGAAAGTGAACTTTGTTCGAGATGCTACGCTGATAAGCGCTGTCCCCTGCTGTTTCTGGTGTACAAAGCTGAAATTCATTAAAATCAAGCATGAAATTGACTTTTTGAAAAGGATTGGTGCTTTCAAACAAATGACCTGTGTTCTATGGTTCCCAAGATCTGTGTTCATGAAGGTACAGTCCTTATAATGTATAGATGATGACAACGTGAATTCAAAGTGGTCGGTCATCTTATAATGCTCTCTGCAGCCTAGGAGGGGGTCATCTTAAGCTACGACTATTTTGAAGAGCTTCTTCATATGATACTTTGACCAAGTACTTGGGAACAGTGGGAAGGAAAAACTCTCTTTTAACAGAAAGAAACCTTCGGCAGAAATAGGCTCAGTGAGCGGTAGTCATCTACCGTGACTGGTTGAGGGTGATGGGATGATGACGGGACAAATGACACACTGTGTAATAGAGCTCAAGACGCTTTAAGAAAATGTGGTCCTGATAAACAAGAACATTTTGTTAAATACTTCAAACACTACATGAATATTCCTATTCTTGCTAAGAGTTAGGAGTGTTGACTGACCTTGCTGTGATTTGTTTGTAGGTGGAACTAGAAGCTGGTTAGCTCAGTGCAGCTTAGCTCAAGGCAAAAACTGAAACCTTTGTAAATTAGAACTAGTTCAACAAAGGTCACAACACTTCTTTATAGAGCAATTAGTCAGGTTTGCTGCATTATCACGCCTATATTTTGTTTACTCTGGTCTAATAGTAAATGGACTGGTTCTTGTATAGAGATTTTCTACTCTATCTGAACACACATAAGTTTCTATGCAGAAGGGCTTTCAGTCTACCACTCAGACAGTGATAGACTGAACAACAGGGGGTTGGACATTTGGAACATTTTCATCTTTGGAATTTTCATCTGGAACATCCCCTCAACTTCTGAATTTCCAACTCGGAAAGTCACAGCAGCCTCACCAACTCTGAGTTAACAATCCAGGATGGCAGGAGTGAATGTAAAATTGAAAGCTTTTATCTGCACTGCCACTGCTGCGTATTTATGACTTGCTTAATAAGCCACACACAGACCACTGACCAGGCTCTAGCCATGAATGTGCTGCAGCAATATTTTTAAGTGCAAGAAAACAAGTGTTGCTATGTTGCTACTGATGCACAAAGTGCTCTATCTTGCTAAGAAGCAAAATAAATTCTGTTTTTTCCTTCCTTTTCTGACTTTACTGTGTTTTACTTGCATCTATTTGAAAGAGCGAAACACAAAACATTTTATTTTATATGCTGGAATATGCAGAAAATAGGTTTAAATGTTAAAGAATTTCTTCAAGTCAAAGACATTTGTATTCATTTAATTTTTGCTTAATGCAATGTGCATAAAGTTAAAAGATTAAAAGTCCTAAAACAATTTTTTAAAAAAGGCTTTGATTCAATTTTATATGATGGATTATGCATAAAAAATAGAATTGGGCTGAAAGGTCTATTGCTTTATTATTCAGGTTGTGTATCGTGTATCTAAAAAGTAACTAAGTAAATAATTACTTTTGAAAATAAGTAACCAGTAAAGTAATGGCATTACTTTTTTGGAGAAGTAATCAGTAATTAGTTAGTAATTACTGCTCATAACCAGAAGCGAGCGATAAAATGAATTTTTTCTCTTATTAGAGTACATTTATGATTTAGTCACTACGCTCCAAAACCAGAAATCATTAAAACTGCAAAGAACTTTTAAGAACAGCACAAGGGAAAAAGAGCCAACCAGCGGTTTGGGGGTTTGTGAGTCAGCCTGAAACACCCAAACAACCTGTAACTTCTAAAAATTCCTGCAGACTTTTCTGCAGAGTCACATTGATTCACAATAATAGTGAGTTGTTTTGGGAATTTTTTTTTTTTTACCACACTCTGAACCTCAGTGACCTCACTAACTGGTTATGGTTTTCGACTAAGCTAAGCTAGTTTGCGATCTGCAGCATGGGACAAGACCACAAGAAAAAAAAGCAGCAAAATACTATTTTTACACAGTACACATCATACAAGAAATTCATTCATTAAATTTATCGAACCTAATTACTGGCTAAATTAGCTATTAAATATCTTTTATAGAACTTACTTTAAGCTAACTCAAACTGCTTACTGTTCAGGTGTAAGAGCTCTTTCAATCTCTTCTTCTATTGTCAGTGGCATTAAATGAAATAAGCAGTATTCCTTTAAGCATACGTCTGTTTGGAAACTGTGCCGATGCAAAATACATATTTGAAATTACCACAAAGTGTCATTGGGGAACAAGGCACGAGGTGTGAGCTAATTAACTTATAACCCTGAATAAATTGCTTTCTGTCTGCTCCAGATCCACCAGATTAAAAAGCAGTTTTGTTGAACCCCCCCCCCCCAAAAAAAGACAACAACTCCATAATGGTGTTATTGGTATAAGAGCATCGATACTAACGATGAGCCTTATCAATCCAAGCACCCATAGTCCATTAGCAGGCGCAAAGACTTTGAGCTGATTAATTGATTTTTAATTTGCTGAGGTGATGTGGCCGCCACAGGCACAGCATGATGGCTTTATGGGGGGAAAATCAGTTTGACAACCCTTAGCCATTGTTATCCCCTTCATACACACACACGAGCACACACACACATTAGTGGTGTGCACTTGCAAAGCCCCTGAGTGTGGTTGTGATGATATTAATTGAGAGGTAGCAGCTCTACGCTACTCATGCCATGTGGCTTGCCTGGAACAGGCTAATCATCGTCACTATGCGCAGACTTTTGCTCCCTGGCCCACAATCCTTTGCTGCCGGGAGTTCTCAGGGGCTTAGCTGGTGTCAGGAACCCTTTTCATCCCTCAGCTCTGCTTTGACAGAAGAGCCTATTAAACGTGCCTTTATTATACAGGGTCTCAATACACTCTTAAATAAAGTACAAGAAGACCATCACAGGCGCTGTCAGTTTTATTTCCACATTTATTCTCTGCAGCCTGCATATAAGAGTTATTTAGACTACATTTTTTTTGTTGCCATTTTAATGTTGCATACATTCAAAAACACACATGCAAATGCAAAAGCAATATGGGTTTCCACAATATTTTCCTTGCACTTTATATTCTGAGTCCACAAGTGAGATTTGGATACATAAAACCTTGCCCCAAATATAAGGTAAGGCGTGTTTGAATGAGGCGCAAAATGAAACACGATTACAGAATTATGGTACAGCTCGCGATTTAATACCCCCAAAGCCTCTTCACGTATCAGAGAGAACGCTTGAGGAGGGGCTCGCGACTGTTTTGATGCAATCTCCGAGGTAAACGCGACTCCGAGACATGTCGGTAAAAAGGGATGATTCACCAT
Organism: Pundamilia nyererei; assembly: GCF_000239375.1. Lineage (NCBI taxonomy): Eukaryota > Metazoa > Chordata > Actinopteri > Cichliformes > Cichlidae > Pundamilia > Pundamilia nyererei. The sequence continues at coordinate 2,848,895 of NW_005187415.1, forward strand.
CAGCGTGGGACATACTGTAAAGGCAATTATCAGCATATAAAGCAGACACAGTTGATACATGAGGTGCACGGGGATTGCTTACAAGCATTAGTCAGTGCACCAAAAGCAAATGGGCTCATATACCGGAAATTGGATGGTAACGAAGAAAAAATAAACTTGTTTTGTTCAGGAATCTATTCTAATAGTAGTTTCATTACTGCAAGGACATCATGCTGCAGAATATTGCAGTACTTTGTTCAGTGGTAGTTTGTGTGTTTTGGTATACTGGGCCTTATTTATACTGTACATGCCATTTAACAGGGCGAACAGTATCATATTATTCATGGCCAGTCTTATCTGTTTGGGTATTTTTCTGAGATTGGGAATACTGCCTGAACAGTAATTACACTTCCACTCAGCTGCTTAGCTGAATGGTCGCTACGAAGGAGCAGCAGCAGCAGAGAAAAAGAGAGAGCGAGGGGCCGGATGCCTCTCAGCATTAACTATCTCTCTGTGAAATTGTGCAAATGAAGAGGATTTCAGCCTTGCCAGAAACTAAACGGGTTGAAGTAAATCACCGTGGTCAATAATCCTGACCTAATGCAGTGACTACTGTATCTTCCACTGACATACCTGTTTCCACCACATGCTGGTTTTCCTCTGATTTAGGCTCTTGCAGATTTGGTATTAGATCCTGTTACAGTTTTTCTCTGTAGGTTTTTCTCCCGACTCCACTGGGAGCCTTTTCTCCCTCCTCCTCCAGATCGTAGCAGAACCAGCTTTCTAATCCCTAAGGAAGGATGAATTTAGGACACATTCTCATTCGCTGGATTTCTTATCACCCCAGTTGGAACTTAATGCGAAAGTTACATTGAAGCATAACACTGTGCTGATCAGGAATACCAATAAAGTGTTATCTCATACTCGTGTTTCTTTGTCCATGTAATTGTTGCCAGCATCTAACTCCAAACAGAGCTGAGGGATCACAGCACTCAAAAGGGCTTTGAAAAGCTTCAGTTTCAACCTTTTCTCTCCCTCCATTGGTAAACGGCCTGTATTTGTATAGCGCTTTTCTCCATTGCAATCAGCATCTTTAGAGCTGCCCTGATTTCCATCTTTTCTCCCTGAGTGGGTTCAACATTATTTTTTTTATTTTTTTTTGTAGTGAATACGTATCGGCATTAATCACAGATGATAGAAATTTGCAAGTTTAATTCTGTCCTCTGAAATCTCAGCTGCACACTGGCTGCTTATGAATAGTATTTTTTTCCCTCCCCACAAACATTTGCAATAAAAAAATAATTACAGCTGGATAAAAAGCCTTGATGATAACTCAGTGATTTTGAGTGCACTTAATGGTCTATTGTCTAAATTTGTCAAGCTCTGAGAGTTGTTTTGTTGTCTCTCAGAACAGTAATTAGCCAAGTGCAGTCTGCCCTCAAACACCATATCTATATGACTCAGCTATTTCAGCCACTTTATCTTCAGATTGTCACAACAAATCCAAGCTAATGACAAAAACGGGCATCTCAAACATCCCTTTCAAAACCCCACAATGCTTCTAACCCTTTGATACAGCTGTGCAAACTGTACTTTATGACAGCTTTCTTTAGCTTCACTGTAACTCTTTTGACTATCTTTCATGTATTGTCTGAGATACCACAAGCCCCCTATATCCTTTTTTAGGCAGCTAAAGTTATATTTGTAGATGTTTCTTAAATGTTCTCATTTTAACAAATGTGTATAAAACATTGATATAGGTTAGTTATGGTTCTAAAAAGAATAGTCAATGCAGAAGTGCTTTAAATCTGGATTATGTTTGATAGCAAGGTGTGGGGCAGTGATTCTGGTTGAAAAGAAAAAGGCTTTTGCATTAAAGTCTATGGGAAGATGACTCTTGGCTCAGTTGCTCTGTGACCTTAGTGACCCTACGCAAGGCTTAACATTATCAGTGCTAACATTCCTGCTGCACAGAACAAAAATTGTTGTGCTTCCCCAGTGACAAACCTGACAAAGGGATCCCTTCCTGTTTAAATGTAGCAACTCAAGATGTAGCTATCCTTTGCTGCACAAAATGGAAAATGCAAAATGGGAGCATGCAAGTCATCAATTGTTACCATGGGAGGGCTGATCTTACTTTGATGTATTAGTAAAAAAAACCAAAGAGCCAATACAGGGTTTTAATGATCAATTGATAGCAACGTCTGAGTGTAATATTATCCACATTTTTGATAATCTGTTCAGGGGTGCTGACTCCTCAACATCACAGACAGACTCTGTCATTTCTTTGCTGAGCATCTGAATTTTAATTATTTGAATTTTTTCCCCTTCATTATACAATATTCAATGAAAACTGTGGGCCTGCATCAAAATGAACAGGTTTTACAACTGAATAGCGCTACACCAAGAAAACGCACATGCTTGTTTCCTTTAATAGCTGCAGTAGCATCCTGTAGTTTTTCCTCTAAAATCCGAAAGCTATGTCAGGTTGAATAGCTGGACAATTTGGTCAGGATTTAGAAAGGCAGTTGTTAACCTCAGCATGAACACAACAGTTATCAAGAGCAGCACTACTGAGGTATGGTTTCATATCGACAGACTCAAAACAGCTGCTTGTTGCATTGTTTGCTGCTACTGCTGTCATAATTAACTTAAGCTGATCCACTGCTTTTATATATTTTGTGGCTGTGAGGGTAGCTCACTCAGTGCTGTGTAGACAGCTGTAATGGAGTACAGCAGGATGCTTTTTACAGCTGCCATTCACTGCGCATATGGATTTACGGCAGATACCCATTAATCAAAATGCCTGGATTTGGCTTGGCTTGAAACAGTAATTACCCCCCTCCCCATGGTGCGTCATAGATAATTATTTGTCATTATGGAATTTAGTTTGTTAACAGCTACATAGCTGGAGTTGAGCATGTACCTGCACACATATAATTTGGATCCTGGTTAGTGTAATCCCACATGCATACATGAAAAATAAGTAGCCTGGTTAATACAGAGGCTTACTCAGCAGTGTGGGCAAATTAACAGCGGGGTTGCATAATAATCAGCAGCCAGCAAATTAATGATATTACAGTGAGTGCATGCTTTTATTGCATAGAGCACATGTAAATCTGTGTTGCTTCCACAGCATCGTTTGCTTGACACAAGCAAAAAACAAACAAACCCCGAATTGATAAGAATTTACTGTAGTGATTCCAAATCCATCACAGATTCCTTATTGATTCTTTTATCTTATCTCACTGGCACTGCTTTGAGAGTCACCATAATTTTAAAGACATATGTACAAACTGACAGAATACTATATGGTCAAATATGTGTGCATATTGAAGATATTTCTCCTCTTTGATGTAGCCAGTGTTAGGGTTGTTACTCAAAAAAGGCTCTGGATGTTGTGGGGCTGTCCTAGTTTACACTTGTTGGTAAAACTGTGTGGCACACGATCTGTGGTTGTGCCTCTGGATTGGCAGACTGCTCTGGTGGTTCCCCTGTTCATAATAAGAGTCTTTGTCCAGGATCAACATTGCAACTGACCAGTGACATTATCTGAGCATTCATTTAGCATTAGTCAGGAAGTTAGCTAAAAACTGTCACAAACCAACCAACATAAGTAAACTAAATTTGGCTAATATCAAAATTAACTTATATTAGTTAAATTAATAAAGAAAATGCTGGAAATGCCTCACATTTATTCCAGAAGACAGTTTTATGAACATTCCCAAGCTATGGCATTGCAACTGCCTAATCACGCTGTTGTAATGTTGATCCTGGACAAATATTATTGGTAAATGGTAAATGGCCTGCATTTGTATAGCGCTTTTCTAGTCCTTAAGGACCCCAAAGCGCTTTACACTACATTCAGTCATTCACCCATTCACACACTGGCGTGGTATTGTGATGATGTAGGAACCACACCAGCACAGGGATATCAGCGTAGTCCAATTATATTGCAATCATCCTCCTATCTATGCTGGGATGCTGGAGAGGAGAGAGTGTTAGTTGAACCCTGGATGAGGTTTTCATCCTGGTTGTGGAACATTGGAACTCCTCTCGAAGATATTTGAAGGTGTGTATTTTGTGGACTGGGAGAAGTCATTTGAGTGCATCCCTTGGGGTATCCTGCAGGGGTGTCTGGCCCATTGTTATGGACCACTCAGCAGGGATGGGTACCGGTATCCGATGCCATGATGGCACCGGTTCTGACACGGTGGGCGACCGTGGCTCAGGGGGTTGGGAAGCGCATCTGTAACCGGAAGGTCGCCGGTTTGATCCCCGGCCTCTCTGTCCTGGTCGTTGTGTCCTTGGGCAAGACACTTTACCCTACCGCCTACTGGTGTTGGCCAGAGGGGCCGATAGCACGATATGGCAGCCTCGCTTCTGTCAGTCTGCCCCAGGGCAGCTGTGGCTACAACTGTAGCTTGCCTCCACCAGTGTGTGAATGTGAGAGTGAATGAATAGTGGCATTGTAAAGCGCTTTGGGTGCCTTGAAAAGCACTATATAAATCCAATCCATTATTATAAATGGTAGTAACCAGACCTAAAAACAGTGCACATTTATTTCGGTGCTTTTTTAAATTTTACGTTTCCGAGGATAGTAGGCGGGCCCAGGTACGTATGTTCTTTTAGTGCAGAGTTACAGATTAAAAATGCCCAAGACGAAGCGGTCAAAAGTCTGGCTGTACTTCATAGCAAAATATACAAACTCAGCAGCCTGCAACAAGTGCTTTAAGGTGATACTGTGCAAAGGAAGTAACACCTCGAATCTGATGAAACACCTGGCGACGCATAGCATTTTGTTAAAAGCCGAGAAATGCACCGTATTTGATAGCTTGCTGCGAGACCTCAAACCGTACACATCTACTGCGACACCCGCAGTAGATGTGCACGATAACGTGTTAGATAACAGGCACCAGCACCACACCGGTGCCTGTTATCGGACCTGGAGTTAGCAACATCCCCCAAAAACCCAAAGAGGAGTGTCCTGGCCCCTAGCCCTGCCAGTGTAGCAGAAATGATGACGGATGATGATGGCAGCAGCAGCCGTTTGTGTGTAATTTACGTTGAGTACGTTAACCACGTTATTAAATTAATGCACATAAGGTGAACTAGCAAACACCGTCGTAGTTACATGCGGCTGTCTTGTTGTTTGATGGCAGATACTCCCTTCACCCTGGCCAAAAAGGCTAAAATGACCAAAGAAAAAGTGGAAAATAGTTAAACATGAGAGGTTTTTGGACAAAGTTTGTGTTTTTCCCATTGTTTAAGCACTGCTTCCAGCCAAGAGTGATACCATATATGCCCTATAGCTGCAGAAAAGGCTAACATTGTTATCTTTTTACAAAAAACAGCTGAACACGAGAGGTTTTTGGACCAACTTTGTGTTCTCCATTCTTTAAGCACCAGTTTGAGCACCAGTTTGAGCACCGTTTAAGCACCGACACCGTTTCAAAAGTACCGGTTTGGTACTGGTATCGGATAAAACCTGAACGATACCCATCCCTACCACTCAGTCTTTGTGCAACCACGCTGCGGACTTGGTCTGAATTGCTGGCAGTAAGTCAGACTCATTTCAGGTGAGTGTTGGACCATGCCTTTTGTCACTAATGAATGGATGCAAATCAATTTTCATTATACAAAGCGCAATCACATTGCCCTAACCCATTTACCTCATCTGAATTTGGTCAACGTGTTATTCTTAAAGTCATCTTCTTGGGCATCTCTGCACCAAGAAAGCAAGAGAGTAGCAGGAGTGGTAGAAGTGGTGCAGAAATAAAGAAAAAGAGAAAAACAAGCAGCAGGGGTGATTAGGTAAATCTCTTCCTTTTTATGCATGGAGTTATGGAACTTACTCATCACACCTCACTTTATGTGAAAAAAAAACAATGTTAATTGGTTATTTCCACCTATTGGTGTCTTTGAGATCTGTTAGAAGATGTGGGACAAGCGCTAAAGCTGAGATATTTATTGTTTTCTCATTTTGAAAGCTCTGTAACATCCCATCTCGGTGAAACGCTACAAAAAGTGAGCATTACAGTAGGTTCGTCATCTCTCCTGCTGTCTTCATTCTTCTTGTTAGATGTCTTTGCTCTTGTTCGCTGGTGTATGCGCCACAGAATGATAATAGAGTGCCATCATTGTAAGGAGACTGTGTCCTGAAATGGGAAGCAGCGGCAGCTGAGTCTTTTGGATCATCTCTCCGCAGATTAAAAGCTTATTCAAATTATATTTCTCCCTCTCTTATAAACAAGGCAAGCTTTGCATTCCCTGCAGAGAAGTGCTGGTAAGTAGCTTTGCAAACATTTGGGTCTAGAAGCGCACAAATTGAAGCTTGAATGAGCTACTTCTTGTTTGTGAAATGAATACCCAAAGACATAAATGGATATTAAGTCGTTTAACAATATTGTGGAAAACAAATGTGGTAATTGTTTTTGTAATCTGAAATTAACTCGAGTAAACTGCTTCGTTATTGTTAGAGAAAGGGAAAGAAATTCCTCCTGAATCTGTGATCGACCATAAAATTTATTCTGTCAAATCTGCTTTGATCATTTCTAAACATGGTTTTAAAAAAAATGTTAACGTGTTAAACCATTTTTGCTAAAAAAACAAACAAACAAAAAACAAACAAACAGAATATGGTCCTCGTTAGCAAATGGGTTGTCAAAGTTGAAGACAGATGAAAATCACAGCAGTGTAGGAGCAGTAAATAGAAGACTTTCTTTGATTGCTCCATTTGTAGGCTGCTGAGCACTCGCCTCTCTATAAAAAATAAATCACGTGTACTTTGCCTGAAAGAAGCTTAGATCTCCACAATAGCAAAGGGCTGCGCTGTACCAATTCTCCTCCTCTCCAGCTTTTTTTTTTTTTTGGCAGCTTGGCAGTCCCGACGCTTTGCATATTCATGCGAAACTACACCTGATGATGAAGCTACAAAGCCCTGACACCTCGCTGCAAACACAGTCCATAGTAGTAAGATGCTGGCCCACAATATGGGGCTGCAAAACATTCTCACTGTCAGCCACGTATCTGTCTCACTTCCTCAGGTCGAAAGATATTATTTCCAGGCATTTCATTTTCATGCTGGCTGGTGATGAAAATGAAATGCCACATCACCTCAGCACACCTGAGAGACAGGAATTGCTTTAATGAGGTGGAGTTCCCCCTCCCTGTTTTAAAGACAAAAACAAACCCATTGAATATTAATGGTGCCGAGAAATCACAGGAGTCTTTTGAGGATTTTCACCTGTTTTTGCAACCAAAATAAAGATAAAGTTTTATGCATGATTCATTGTGTTTTTTTTTTCCACAGATGCTAACTTTAGCTGAACCCCCAATGTTTCATATCCTCATACAATAAATCCATTCACCCAGATAATGGCTCACTCAGGCCCAAAGTACACAACTGTCGTGCTCTGGCCTAAAAAACAAAAACAACCCCCCCCCCCAAATATCTAAGCACGTTTACCCTGACAATATGGGGGTAACTTTCCAGTAAGCGCTCACATTACAGTCATGTCGCATTCTGATCTGTCCACATGAACGATGTGCAATTGCTGGGCCTGGCCCCGTAACCCCGTGCTATGTGCATGCACGGGCTCTGCGACAGCACACTGCCTCGGCGACTCGGGCTGCAATGTCATATCACATTATGAAGAATGACCTTTGTCATTGCTGCTTCACAAGCCTGAAGTCTTTACTTAATTAAAGATGATTAGTTCAATTTTCTAAGTCTGCTTGGTAATGGCTGCACAGAGGACCGGTGGCACTGCAGAGAGGTCAGACTGTGTGGAATTTCCCCCCTCGGTCATTAGAATGGGATCTGTGTGTAAACATTGATGGTGGCTCTGCACATTTTTATTTTTTACTTTATGCTGATAATAAGCACGGGTAAGTCTTCTAGAAAGTCTGTTCGGCACTTTGAGATGATGTTAGTAAAGATGAGAGCTGAAACAGCCCACTCCCTTATCACACTTAGGTCTCTGTGTGATATGTGACTGCATGCAGATAAACTGAGCTGTGTGTCAGATGTGACAGCTCCTGATAAAAATGCTCACAAATGACTTGTCTCCATGAAACTGTCAACAATGAAAATGTACGTTTTACCCACCCTCAGCACATCTCCGTTCACCACCGGGTGCCGGTTTTGCTCAGCTTCTGGTGTGCAGACTGTTACATGGCCTTCATCAGAGCTATGCCTCAGTCTAATTTGTTAATTGATAGAAAGTTGTTCAACTCTGGGATGAAAGAGCCTTGCCCAAGGCTCCAGCTTCCACTGCCAATTAAATGAAAGCCAATTAAAGCCATTTAGGTGAAATGAAACAATTCAACAAAGGTTGCTTGCCACAGGTTATAAAAGTCAGTGCTAAGATATACATATCCAGTGGGGAGAGTGCTCAGGGGACAGCAAACAAATAAATCCACCCAGTGACACATGGACCTTCACTTTACATGATAATATACTGTTATGATTATTGCATAAAACTCAAATAAACAAAAACTATGTGGCATACTAAAGCCACAATAAAGGTTTTATTAGACCCAAACAGACTAACCGTAATGAAATCTATCAAACATTTTAATATCACCTGTACAGCATCCAGAACAGTGTTGTTATGAATACGTACAGTGCAGCCAACATCTTTTAGCTCAAAAGCTAGCACTGGCCAAAAAGTTAATGAGATTGTCATGCACTGTTATATTGCAATATTGTTGCATTTCTCACCAGCCTTTTTATACGGAATATCTTAATATTACCAGTGTGGACACTCCTTTGCCTTCACAACTGCCTTGATTCTTAATGGCACAGATTCAGCAAGGTCATGGAAACCATGGGAGATTTTGGTCCATATTAACATGATAGTTTCATGTAGTTGGACATCCATGATGTGAATGTCCTGTTTCACCTTATTCCAAAGGTACCCTGTTGGATTGAGATCTGGTGAGTGTTGAGGCCATTTGAGCACAGCTGTATTGAAAAAAACAAAACAAAAACAGTTCCAGCATAATATTGCTGGAAGCAGCAGTCAGAGGGTGGCTACTTCATGGTCATAAAGGAAGGGACATGGCTATTCTCTTCTGACCTCTGCCATCAAAAAGGCATTTTCACCGCTCACTGGACATTTTCTCTTTTTTTTGGACCATGCTCTGTAAACCCTAGAGGTGGTTTTGTGGAAAACCTCAGCCGATCAGCAGTTTATGAGATACTCAGACCACTTAGTCTGGTACCAACAATGATGCAATGCTTAAAGTCACTTATATCACCTTTCTTCCCCATTCTAATACATGCCTAAATGCACTGAGTTGCTGCCATGTGATTGGCTGAGTTGAACAGGTGCACCTAATAAAGTGGATGGTGAGTGTGCATGCTGTTAGAGAAAGCCAAAAGAACCAGTGAAGGGTTACTTTATGTATGTTCACACAAAACAAAACAAATAAACATGAAAAAGCTAGAAACAGAACACTTATCTCATGTAGTAATTACTATTAGACAATGATCAGTTACTAAATTACTACAAGTTTAAAGATTTTAGTGGCTTTGGTGCTGGTGGTGAAAAATACCTCATGCTAGACCCTGCGGGTATGTGAAGGAATTGTTCACTTGGAATGGGACCAGGACCAACACTTTCAGGCATTTCACTGAAGCTATTTTGTGCCACTGTGGTTTGAATGGCATTATATATCCCTGCCAAAACAAATCAACCCGAGGTAAGTAAAATGTGCCAGTGTGTTTGAAATGAACTGCTCTAAAAACCCCAAACAGCCAAAAGACAGAGTCTGCAAAGTTTTGTTTGCTTAGGCACCCCAGATCAGTAGCTGTAGGTTATGTTGTAATGCTCACACAGGAAACAGCATTGGCAATTTGATTCCCTATAGAAGCCACCTGGACTCAGACTCAAACTTTGCACTCCTAAACACTCAGTACAATCCAAAGGTCAAGAGTGACGCAGCCTCCTTAAAACCAGAAAACCCCATGGGGTCTACCCAATCTTAAATCTTCACTCTAATCAAAAACAAAAGAAAGTGATGTATTTCCTCCAAAACCTATATTTTAAAAACCCATAAGCCTCACAGACTGTTGGCTGTAAATTCCTAATGTTACCCAGTCATATGCAAAGTCTTAAAGCCAATATGTGACCCACCTGCCACTGGGACAAAAACTTCAATAAGATAGCAGTAGTCAAAGGAGCTTGCAAAGAAAAGCGTCTGGACTTCTTTAGGTTACTTGAAGACGTTTCACCTCTCATCCGAGAAGCTTCTTCAGTTCTAAGGTCAAATGGTGGAGAGTCCCAGATATAAACCTAGTGGGAGTATCCCCCCACAGAGGGACAAAAGGAGGGGCCATCTGATCTCAGGAATTCGCATGATAAGGTGGGGCCAGGTTTCACAATGAACTCACCCGAAACTCTGGCTGATTTGGACCCACACCCAGTTTCACACCTTGGCGATTAGGGGATCATCAGGGGGTCCTTTTGTCCCTCTGTTGGGGGTCACTCCCACTAGGTTTATATCTGGGACTCTCCACCATTTGACCTTAGAACTGAAGAAGCTTCTCGGATGAGAGGTGAAACGTCTTCAAGCAACTTAAAGAAGTCCAGACGCTTTTCTTTGCAAGCTCCTTTGACTACGATGACCTGGATGACTGAGAACCTTCACAGACAGAAGGTAATGTGGGAGAAATACTGTATGCTCTCTTTCGAGTCCCCATCAGTACTCTGGCTGCAATGTTCTGGATCAACCGTTGGATTTTCAGGGAGCTTGTAGATCATAAAAGCTAATATGATAATAATGAATTACAACAGTCCAGCTTAGAAGTAATAAAAGCATGAACTAGTTTCTCAGCATCACACTGACTGCTGTATATCTAGATAAATTAAACAACTTGCTACTGAACGACCATCAAATGAGAGGCATTAGACTTGAAAATCTGCGTCTGTTGTCTGTTGATGTTGTGGTGTTTGGTATAAATGATAATGTATCACAAAGCAAACAGTTTCCACACTTTGAAAGAAGCTCTAGGTGATGGGAATTGTAATATTTCTTTTATATGTGACAATAAAGGACTTGTATGCACTGAAAGCTCCTGTTTAAGAACCTAATTTCTGATGGTCCGGGATTAGTATGCGGACAAAGAGCAAAGCTTTTCTTTTTTTAATGGGGGAAGGCAAATGACAGATGTCAAAAGTAGAAGAAAGGAGCAAGATAGAGGAAGACACAGCCTACTAGTTCCAGCACAGCGTATTTGCCTGCCTGCTATCAAATCTGTGCAGTGAGAGACTGCAAAACGCATTAATGCCTATTGAAAATATCTGTGCTGCAGGATGAAATCCCATCGGAGATATGAACAGTCTTAGCTCAATATCAGCTTCTGATCTAATTTGACAAATGGATACCTATTATACAATTTCCTATGATAGGTGTGCCAGGCAGTGGAGTGCGGGTGCTGCCACTTTGAATTTGGAAATAAAACATCCACCTCTAAATTCCTCCTCTCCTGTACTTGAGCCTCTAGATCTGCCTGGATTTGTGCGTTATCTTTAGGACCTATTCTGATTGAATTCAAAGGACTGGCGGCTATGCTAAAAACAAATTAACCACATCTCCAATATATCTTCATCAAGCTGTGCAGCAGAGGTAAAATGAGAGTTGGTGTTTGACATGTGGTTCACTTTCGCCTTTGAACATGGTGTTTGACCTTTCTCTGAACTAAGGGTGATTAGCACTATGCAAACACATAACTCATACAGTGTGGACAGACATGACTCACATTAATCATTTGCACTGCAGCTACCAACGACAAAGCACACAGTCCCCCTGAATATCTTCACATTTTTCTCTTCAAAATGTAATTATTAATTTCGAGTCCACAGCAGTGTTATGCATGTGTGACTTATAGAGAGAGTATTTCCTTTTCCTCACATGTAAATTTACCTGAAGGTAATGAGTCTTCTGCTTTCCAGTACGTACGTAATTGGCCTTCCCCTCTCAGTGACATCACTAAAGCACTTGCTGTGACACTTGAGGAGTCGACAGTGGTTTGAGTTTCAGGTCACGCTAACGACCTTTCTCTGCAAAACCAGTAAAAACAGAAGCTCAGGTAAAACAATTAGCACACTCAGATTTGGTCTACTTCATTTTGTGTTAAGAAGCTAAATTAATTTTTAGCATCATGCGTATGTGGCTTTCTTTTTCTTTTCTTTTTTTTGTATGTGGCTTAAGGTGACATGATAAAGTGACTCGGGCAATATTAGCAGAGTCTTAGACACCCAGAGCTGCGTTGCTGTACATTTTACTCACTTCGCTTTAATTTTTAGGCTGCTGAGAAAAGATTATGGTCTAGATAAAAATGAGTTTGACCCTGCATGCTGACAAATGATATTCACTGCATGTAAATGTGGTGCCAAGGAGATGTTTTAAGTATCTGAAGGCCCCTATTGTCATAAACCTGCCACCAGATGGATAATTTAAAAAAGACAAAAACCTTTTTGTACCAGGCTGTGCATGGGCTTTTTATTGCTGTAAAGTTGGGGGCATTTTAATATGGGTGTCTGTGGGGACTGACTCACTTCTGCAGGCCACTTAAGGCTGAGGACTTCAGCATTGGCTTGAATTTTTAGCTCTGACTGTTTCCACTGAATTACAGTGAGCCAACCTATAAAATGCAGGTTATAATTTCTTACAAAGTCATGACACAATGTAACAAGTCTTGAATGTTTTTTGGTTACAAATATTTCCTCAGAATGTTGCAAAGAAACACAAATACATCATTAGCAGCTCTTTGATGTGATGAGGAGGAACAGTTTGAATGTGAAAAGATTTGACATTTTGAGGTTGATTACATGCAGACATTTTTGGTTCTGATGGAACATCTTGCTCAGTTATTATAGTTTTCTGTGTAATTTCCGGCAGTAAGTCTAGTTTGCTGGGTTGCATTATAAATAAAGTCTCATGATGAACGGATCGGCAAATCTCTTTAAAACAAGTTTCTTGTCATAATGAGCGCAGATTCTTGTTTAACAATGCCGGTCCTTCTGTTCTGACACAGAAAGCGCCATAACAAGATCCTGTGTGAATTATTGTGAAAAATGTACGTTTTCATACATAAAAAGAGGTTCTCTTGATGCATCGTTAGCAATCTCAAGAAAGCACATTCCAAAAATAGGCAGTGTAAATGTTACATAAACCAAATATTGAAGCTTGTACGTAAATTGCTGTAAAGAAGCATCAATATGTTGGTGGCCTGGGCTCTTGTAGTTGCAAACCCGGATTTTAAAGAAACCTTATGAGTCCCGGCAGTGGATCTGTGGTCGGCACCAGCTCACAGGAGGTAAAAGAGTGTGTAGCTCAGTAAAAGAGTGTACACTCGGTACATTTACATTAAGCAGAAAATATGTGTATTTGAAATATTTTTCTGTCTACTTGAAATTATAGCTGCTGCATAATATGAAATACTGTGCGGTAGTTTAAACACCGAAGGACATGAGTTTGACTGACTTCCTCCAGATTACTAAACGGTAAAGTGGCCATACCGCTCTCTGATAAAGTCAAATTCTGCTTCTTTCCGAGAAACTAATCAGAATCATCCGCACTTAAACTGATAAATGTCTTGCGTATTCCCAAACTGATACGCAGCCTTCTCATTTTTCAGCATGATAAGGGATTAGATGAGAGAATGGCATGGGTCTGGTTGATGGATTTACACCTTTCAAAGCCATTCTGAAGATAGCTTCTCTCTCACAGCAAGCACTACATTTTGCAGAGTGTTTCCTTGCCAGAAGCTCTGACTAATGCCGGAGTTGTCAGAAAGATTATCATTGCCTTAATGTAAGGAAGTGAACCAACACTAAATCTTGATAACAGTGGCAAGCAAAAAATAAAACTTCAGCTTCTGCCCTCCCCTGCTGTTGTGATGTTTCACATTGTGCAGCGGAGAGAGGCGATTGTTTTTCCCTTCTCATCCCCA
>NW_005187415.1:2862856-2865816 GCF_000239375.1 Pundamilia nyererei
ATTCACAAACGGCTCCTCCCTTTCGTTATTCATAACTTCACACCTTATCAGAGGAGGCAAAAGTGACTGTTTATTTCCTTAACACTTATGGTCTTTTAATTTTTAATTTAGATTTCAATCAGCTTGCTTTACTCATCTGTACAGAGGAAATTGCCAATGCTAATGAGCAGCACAGGACAAATATTCTGTTCGAGTCTAAGCCAGAATAAATAGCGTTTAATTTCTCGGATAAATTAAGAGCCTGTATCTGCTGCTTCATCTCCTCTGTGACCCGTAGAAGGTGAGTAACTGTGACTAAAGAACTGAGTCAAGTGAACATAGATAGCTGGTTAATGTTAGTGTCCCACTCATGGTGTACACACTTGTTTAAAGCAACAAGACAAGAAGATTAAAAACCCCCCATATCTTTTGTTTTTAAAACAATATATGTTTAATTGAGCAATTGTACTATGTTCCATTTCAGACCATTAAATTATAATAAACCGACTCATATAAAACCAGCTTTTATCACTGAACAACATTTTCTGTAATGTCTGTCTAAAGTTTAATTTGGCACACCAATCAGCCACAACATTAAAATCTCCCTGCCAGCAAAATGGTTCTAAACCAACTGGACATGGTGCCTCTGGGGGTGCCTTGTGGTATTGGGAGACTGGCAAGGGGATGCTTTGGATGCGGGATTGGGCCTCTGTGGCTCACATGGATGCGTGCTCAGATTGGCAATTTAGGGAATTTGGAGGTCCAGTTAAGATCTCTGTCTCCTTATCTTGTTTCTGAGCCATTTTTGTGGTAGAGAACATTATGGCCTCTGCTATTAGGGAGTGTAATTGGTCTGCAGGAATGGTTAGTCGAGTGGTGCATTTCACAGCAACCTCCACGCGCAAGTAGGGAACCAAGATTTCCCGGAATATTGCATTGTAATGAGATGATCAATATTATTCACCTCACATGTGAGTGGTCATATGTTGTGGCAGACTGTTGTATATGCTTTCTCCCTTTATTTCATATTTATTTTTTTCCAGATAACTAAACTTGTTCTCACTTGAGGCTGCAATAATTGATGTTTTGCTATTAACAGAGGCTTAGATGCCTGTTCAATTTGAAAGGTTACACACTTAGAAACAAACCCACAGACAGTTCTTGCTTAATGTGGACGTTTTCTAGTTTTTTTGTGTCCTTAAGCTCATTGTTTTGGTTTATGGTCCACATATTCAACCTCAACACCCCATAAATCTTGTCTTTGCCCTTAGCAGGAAGCTCATTGAAAAACTGAAAAACAATTGAAACTAGTATCAGCAGTACCTGGTACACTTGTACACTTGAAAATATCTTGAATTAATGAACTTGAATGAACTCTGAGCTTGTATCAAGAAAGCCTGGAACAAAACACCTCAAAGGAGCGCAGATAATCAGCTCCATCATTTAAACCTTCACTGACTTTAAGCAGTTGCCTGAACCAAAGTCACTCTAGGGAAAACAGTGGTTGGAGACCACAGGACGACCACTGCAATCTTGTGCAACCTCTTGGCCTTTGGTTACTTCAATGACAGGGACCATCCTGCAACCATTTACAGTCAGTTCCCGTGTTCAGAACAGCTTTGGTGGATCAAGATGGTGATAAAATGATAATGAGTCTATTGGTTTGCGATTGAGGTAAAGTTGTCAATTACATGAATTTTTTTTGTGATAATTCAGCAATCCACTGAGATGAATTGGTGAAAATTACAAACCTGTTGCCGTCTACATCCATACAAATTCACAATAACTGCTTACATTCAGTCCATGCAGACTGTTGTAGATTACAGCATTGTAAAGACTGTTGTTGCTGACTGGCTCTATGTAAATAAAACTGAATTGAAATGAAATTTAGAAATTTATCTACAAATACTGATTTAGTTGCTGATTGTAATGCAAAAATGATGAAGCTTCTCAGTAACCTTGATTTCATATATGAATATTATAAGAATACACACAGCTGGCAAACAGGTGAGTTGCATCCCCTAATCCCCAAAGAGAGACGTTGTCGTTGGATTGCAATCACTGGTGCAGACTAACTCAGACTGCACCAAGTTGGCAATCAGTCTATTTACATTTATAAAATAGATTTCGATAGCACTTATTGGTAAGCGCAGTTTGTGTTGGGTCACGTCTGTTTGGAGAAAGGTTGCCTCCCACCAGGCAACCTTGTGATCAAAGTGGTTGCCAAGCAGTTGAGGTTGTTGCATGGTCAAAAAAAAGTTGCCTCTTTACTTTTATTCTAGTGTGACTAAGTCATTAAAAATCAGTTGGCTTTGTAGAATTTTATAATAATATCCAACATTATCTGCTTTAAATTGTGTTTATGTTTTTAAGCTTAACCCCAAACCAAAAGCTTCACTGCTGTCCATTTCAGCTACTGTATATATTAGAAGCTTCTGGGCTGTGCAGTTATTTTCCTGGGTGATTTTGCACCTAGTGCCCGACAGCAATACATAGTGAAAACAAGACTTATAAGCAACAAAAATTATGGGTGTCATTATCATGTAAGGACTATGCTGTGCCATCAGTATTTACATCTATATTATTAATTGAAACCAAAAACATATTGTGTTGTTATACACAGCCAAACGCTGCTAGTAGAAGTAACAAGTCAGAAACGTCTGTGACCGTAGCACATTTCAAATTCAAATTCAAATGTTATTTGTCACATACACAGTCATACACAGTACGATATGCAGTGAAATGCTTACACAACTGCTCGCGACCTAAAGAAAAAAAGAAAAGGCTATGAATAAGATAGGAAATAAATATGAAAATTAAAAAGGGTAAAATTAACTAGGAAGGAATAAAATAAAATAAAATATAAAAATTAAAATTAAAAATGAAATAACTGTACAACACAAATTAGAATGAAGGGTAAATTTAACTGGGAAAGAATAAGATAAAATATATAAATTAAAGTTGAAAATAAAATAACTGTA
>NW_005187415.1:2865836-2876458 GCF_000239375.1 Pundamilia nyererei
TGGAAATGAAGAAATATAATGTCCAGTGTTGTGCAATCCACGTTTGTAAGTGACTTGTGCAGTGCAAATATGCTTAAAGTGATATAAGTGATGAAGTGAAAACAATGTCCAGAATGTTCAGTGTGTGTGTAAGAACCATATGTGTGGGTCAGTACTATGCGGTGGTGTGATTGAGAGACCGTATCGCCTGCGGGAAGAAGCTCCTCCTCAGTCTCTCTGTGTTGGTCTTCAGGGAGCGGAATCGCTTTCCTGACCTCAACAGAGAGAACAGTCTGTTGTTGGGATGGCTGAGGTCCTTCACGATTTAATTGTTTGAAGGATACCTTTTAATCCTGCTCGTTGATAAAGTTAAAGATTTATTAGTATCGACGCCACATAGAATAATTGGACTGTTAGCTGGTATCAAAGCCTACTGGGGAAGAAAGTGGTTATTCACCCTCCATACTGTTAAATAATCTAAATGAAATGTATCATCCCTGTTTCCCTTCATTGCTTGCACAGTGAAGAGATGACAGTTGGCAGCCAGGCAAGCGTGACACGACAAGACTCATTTCTCACTTCAAACTGGGCTAATCAGTAAATTAGCTTTCAAACGAGACATTAGCAGATCCACAGGATGCTACCATCATTGGCTATATGGCATTTTAAACAACTTTAAACAAAGTCTGCCTGATACACACTGATATTAAGCACTATTTTCAGCCAGTGTATTATAGTGGACACTAGCTGCACTTATTGGGATATGTTGTGTATTCCAAAATTTCATCTATCGCTACACTCTGTAGTCACATTGTATTGTGATCATCACTCCAAACTCATTCTCACACTCAAGTTCAAGTAAGTTGTATGCACATAAGCCCAAAGTCTCACACTCTGATCCAGTGTTTTGCCGAGCCATTGAGTAGTCAAAAAGTACAACCCCCTGAATACTCAGCTTAATCTACCCTGGGGTGCCTCCTTCTGTGGCAATGTCATTGCCAAGGTTTTAAATATTTATCAGAGGTATTGGTTAATTAAAACAGAGAGGGGCTTGAGATATCCTGCATTCTAATCAATTTTAACGAACATCTGCCAGCATTGCATATGAGAACATGTCATTAAATTCACCAGTAAAACTATGCTTGCCTACTTTATAATCTCCTCCCAATCGAAACAGTCAAGCTTTCTAAATTATTGAATTCATTATTTTAAACATGCTTCGGCTCTAAAAAGTAAATCTAGTGAATAATTGTTGCCCAGGGTGCCGAATCATTTTGTACTAATCAGTCAACCAAGTGTTACTTTTAATGCCAAGTGTTTTTCATTAAACACATCATGGCACAAAATGTTGTTTTGAAAAAGTTATGTTCTGAAAGTGCAATCACTTTCTGAATGAAAGCAGCAGAACACCAGACGAGCAGAGAACGCTTCAACAAATTTGTTCAAACGTCCACTATCAATCTAATGCCTTCTTCGCGGTTTAGCTGATAATTTAGCACAGAGTGAAGCAACTGCAAGATTTAGAAAGCTAACCTTTCGCTACAAAATTCATGAAAAGAAGCAATTATAGTTTGGAACAATACATGAATGAGGGCCATTGCCACATTGCGAGACTCGCTTCTTTCTCAATAATGGAGGCGATAATCCTATCAAAAGTGAAACGCTCTAACATTTCTGAGGTCATGCCCTCAAACTGGCAACAAGCAAACTGCCTTTTCTCTGCTGCATTCACGGCAGACAGAAGACATGTTAAGTCAAGTACCAGCCATGCATTTTTATTATCTCTAAATGAATTTGCAGTTGTTAAATCAATGCAGTTGCTTTAGCCAGAGATGTTTAGTTTGAAGCTCTTGACATCTTCTGTTGACATTTCTTTGACAACCTCATCTCAGCCACAGACTATATACAAAGCGTAGCCACTATCTAATGAGGCCACCAATTGATTTGTAAAGTTCTGTTTTAAAGCTGACAATTGAAATCCTTTAAATGAGAATGAATGGACGTTTAGGGTATAAACAGTCTGTGCATAAATATGCAGAATCTGTGGGCATGGGACAAGATTTGTGGTACTAGAAGCTTTCAGGTTTCCATCTGTAGTTCACCTTTAATATGAATGCTGTTGACTAATGTTTGAGGTCCGTCTTATAACCATTGGTTATTGTTTTTATGACAATTAAGATAAAGATAAGATGTATTATAGTTAAACCCAATCGATTGAAAAAAATGAAAAACAACAGAGTTCAAAAAATTAAGTAAATATCACTGAACAAAATAGCTCACAAAGGCATAAAACACATTAAAGAAGATCCTCGATTAATTCATTTCTAATAAATGCATACATTTATTGTGGTATAAGGCAGGAAAGATTTCTGCGCAAGTGAAGCTGAAACAAATTTTAGAGAAACTTTCTCTGGTACCTGTTCATTAGGTAGTGCGGAGGTGGTCCAGAGCAATTTATTATTCCTAGCCATTCCCCATATACACAGCCGTTTGTTCATCTGATGGATTAGAGTCTGGAGTCCTTCATCAGCTGACGCAGAGATCATCCAAATTATTGCGTGTCAGCTGATGGAGGAATCTAAACTGAGGTTTTCTCAAGCAACAGAAATGACGGATGAGAATTTGCTCGGATGCATTGTTAAGCTAGCAATTCAATATCTGGGCCACAGATATGTTCCATTACAGTATTGTTTTATTTTATAATGAATGCAATCCCTCCTCATTTTCACTTATTGCTCAGATTAATAGCCATCTGCCCAAAAAGTCAGGTACAATCACCATGTTTTCTGGTTGGAAGTGGCAAAGTCCCCAAGAAACACATCCAACACAACTCACAGTATTCCCTCTGGGTCATAATCAACACTCCAGGCTCACTCGTCTTATTGTCCAAGAATTTTACATTCCACACGATAATAGATGGAACAGAAGATTTATATTGGCTCCCCTTAGCTTTCCTCTTAGCTTCAGCACTAAAACTTTGTCCTCTTCTCCCTACCTCATCTAAAATTACAGGTTTCACTGCAGAAAAAAAATATAGTTATTGACGTTATTGAGCTGATGTAACTAGCTTCTACTCAGCCTGGCACCAAGGAAGAGAAAATACCATTTTACTAATTTCTAAAAAATAATGATCTGCCTTTCTAAACAGTGACTGCTGGACAGAACAGGACATTTCCTCCAGTATCTGCTACCTTCAAAAAAAAAACAAAACTTTTCAAGTTTTCAGTGTAGGTAGCAGATATCCATTCAAGTTGTAAGAGCAAGCAATAGTCTATATATCTATATCACTAAAGCACTTCTGGATGGATGCAAACTGCATTTCGTTGCCCTGTACCTGTGCATGTGCAATGACAATAAAGTTGAATTCTAATTCTAATTCTAGTGAATAGACTAGATTGTTTTCTGCACGGGCTTCACTTTTCAGACCTGAGGCTACATTCATCTTTTACATACAGTCTATTGTCTCAGCGCAGTGCTCAGGCCAAACTCACTCACAATCCATTTTCAGTTTTCTATCAACACTGTGTAATGCGAAGACAATAAAATATCAACTAAGCGTGCAGTATGGGATTGCATTGTGTTTTTCACGTAATTTATGAAGCTGCTGATTGTGCAGCGCCAACTAACGATAAAAGAAGCAAGGTTTAACAAACGAGTTGTAGAGAAAAAGATAGGAAGACAAAAATTTTTTTAAACTTTGATTTACAACTGGAATGGAGAGCAAAATGAATGTGAGGCTGTGAAGCTGAGACCTCCCATCTGCTGTGCTGTAGGACAGAGGCAGAGCAGCCATCTGTGCTGAAATCTGTTTTAAAATTTACATTTAGTGATGAAAAATAGACAATCTAGATAACAAGCCGAAGATTATACAATCTGCTATCACAGGCATACTATAACTTAATACACAACTTACAGTACATACTCTAGGCATGGAAAAACCTGTCAGAGGGAAGAAGTAATTTAATTTTTCATTCTCAGTGCTCAACTTACTCTCTATGTGACATTATTTCACAATAAATGTAGTGCAGGCTATTTCACCATGATGACCATGTTCACAATACCAGCCCATTTATTTCAAATATTAACATTATTAGCCTTTTTTATTTGCAAAAGTCAGTGCCATTTCAGATTTGAAATCATTTCCTGAGAATCAAATGTCAGAATGCTGCTTAAAAAAAAGAAAATCTAATCACGTCTTTTCAGTCTCCTCCACTGGACCTTGGCTCTATGACAAATGTCTCATATTTGAACACCTGCCAGACATCACTCTTAGATTCTGTCTTGAATTTCATAAGGACAAAGAAGCACTGAGGCAGATGGATAAGACAGATAGAAAAGTTTAACAGAAAAGTTCTATTTTGGTTTTTCTTTGATCCCTTATAAGCGTACTGAGTAAATATTTAATAAAGGGAATCTAACCTTTCGTGTAAAGTGTGAGAAAATGCACAAATATTGCAGAATAGGCAGATGGTAAAAGAGATACACTAGATGTTTTTTGGTTGTGTGTGTGGAATATTATTTTGTGTGGCACAACACAGAAGAGCTACCTGGTCAGGCCAGGACTTTGCAGTCTATTTACACCTACAGGCCAGTGGAGACTCGCATTCCTCGCTGCACTAAACACAAACTTAACAATGTGGTGTATGCTGTACAGTGCAGCGAGGAATGCTCAGACCTCTACATTGGAGAGACCAAACAGCCACTTCACAAGCGCATGGCACAACACAGAAGAGCCACCTCCACAGGACAAGACTCAGCAGTCCATCTGCATCTTAAGGATAAAGGACACTCTTTCGAGGATGCCAATGTTCACATTTTGGACAGAGAGGACAGATGGTTTGAAAGAGGAGTGAAAGAAGCCATCTATGTCCACTGTGAGCGACCATCTTTGAACAGAGGCGGGGGTTTACGACACCAACTGTCTGCCATCTATAATCCAGTTTTGAGATCCCTTCCCAGACCAGCTGACCTCAGGACTTCGCATGATAAGGTGGGGCCAGGTTTCACAATGAACACACCCGAAACTCTGGCTGATTGAGACCCACGCCCAGTTTCACACCTTGGCTCAGGCGATTAGAGGATCATCAGGGGGTCCTTTTGTCCCTCTGTGGGGGGAAACTCCCACTAGGTTTATATCTGGGACTCTCCACCATTTGACTTTAGAACTGAAGAAGCCTCTCGGATGAGAGGTGAAACGTCTTCAAGCAACTTAAAGAAGTCCAGACGCTTTTCTTTGCAAGCTCCTTTGACTACGATGACCTGGATGACTGAGAACCTTCACAGACATAAAATTCCACACAGTTAGCCTATGGCAAGCTCATCCCTGGCTCTGGTACAACAATACACGTTTGATGTAGATGTCAAGATACTGGAGATTTATCATAGTTCATTTTTTTAATATTGTAAACAGATTGTACATATATGCTGACTTCAACAAGACCAACTGTTTTTCCCTATTTTTATCATTGTCTTTATGTACCAAAATCGCTATGAAGACAACAACTGACTGTGAGTTGTCTCAGACATGGTCCCCATCTTTGAAGCAAACATTTCAAAAGGTATGGAGATAGTTTTTGCAGATGGGTGCAGTAGTACTTATTGCCTAAACGCAGATAAAAGCAGTTCTATAACTTGATCGTGTTTCACAGCTTTCTGGTGAATGCCACGGTTTCCCTCTAGAAAGCGGGAAGCAGTGTACAGGAAGCGAGAGGTGAGTCTAGGCATCTGTCTTTCGACTGCTTCTCCCTCAACCTGGACCCGAGTAAATGGCAGAAAATGGATGGAATGGAGAAAAATGTAAAAGAAAGATTCCTCGCTACGATGTTAAACAACCAATAACTTCAAATAGGATGGGAAAAAATAGAAATGCGTAGATCAAAAGAGTGCGTGAGAAGGAGGACATGAAAGGACAGAGACTTCAATGCCACATGCTGTATCACCCCGTCATTGGATTCAGTGCAATGCACCATGTGTGGATGATTCACATTGTAAGATGCAATTACCAGCATGACATTTCCTTTTAATTGGTTTACCAATGACTCCTTTCTGAGGCGAAGGTCATTTTCTGGTTCAAGGCAACTTCAACCACCTGATGGATGCTGAGATTAGAGAATACACTAGTTAGATAACTCTACATTAGTGCACTTCCTTTTCTATTTGTAATATATGTTATCAAATCTAAACTTTGGTGTCTGATCAAAGTGACACTATCCTGTCCCATTTAGATCAGGTATTTAGAGCAGGCATATTACGAGAACTTTTCCATTTTATCTTGACTGCTGTCAGCTTGGTACGTTGAAGGTACTGTGCAACGGCAGACAATTTATTTACCTGTCTTAATGGGTTAAAACATGCAAACAAAGCAGGTGATTTTATAGGGCAATCTCCTACTAAACACTGGAGAGCTACAGCCTGAGTGAGTCAATGACAGTCGGAGCAATTTTGCAACTTGCTCACTTTTTGCAATTAACTAATCAGGTCAGATACTAAGGGAGCTGGCCCCAAGGTGTTTCCTAGCAACCATGCCGCTGCGATCGGTCCGCAGTGTTAGTGTGTGTGTTTTCCGTGGAGAAGGAGAGTTACTGCCGCAGTAAAACTGTCTCTCGGCCATAAGTGATTTGTGACTTCCCTCTCTTTTGCTATGTCGACGTAGAGGAAAGGCACGCGCCGTCTTTTGTTTGAGCAAACACACTTTTATTACCAAGAAGAGATTGGCAGGTGGTGCAGGATCTAACTTACAGTATAACCGTGCTTATCCAAAGGACAGTGCAGTTCTCACTCACTCTGAAAAAAACTTGTTTAATGCATTCCAAGAAACTCTGTATTTTCTGTATGTATATATTTTTTCTTTTTCCAGAATGAATGTAAGTTGAGCAGTTTACAGGGGTGTTATATCACCACAAAATCCCCCCCCCGAGCTGTGCATATTTACATTCACATCCTGTTATGTTGTTGTCTAATATCCACATTTTCCTCTCATCAGTTTGCATGAGTAAGTTGTAAGTTACAAACCAGAAATATTATTTGGAGTCATTTGCAGCTGTCCTTTGGTCGGCCTGAACTATCTCAACTTTGAAGCTGATGGCAGTTAAATATCACATAAGCAGACAAGATAATAATCAGTTTGATAAAATTAAAGCAAATTAAAGAAAAGTATCTCAGTAAAGTAATAAAAAACACAAGAAAGCTCAGCATATATGAAAGAAAATAAGCACAACAAGAATCTGCATTACGTTAATTACATTGTAGCCCTCTTTTTCCTCTGAGCAGTGCCATGTCCAAACTGGTGGCCCTGCAATATAATACTATATTATGATGAATCCCCAATATTTTTTCCTGCCCATATTACAGTATATATATTACAGTAATACACATTGTGAAGAAATTCTCATCACCCCAACATTCTTATGGTACAATCACACTAGAAAGACTAGAAAAACTGTGGTTGGAGACGACAGCATGATCAAAAAACTGACCTTTGTGTACTTGTTGCCTTTGGAATATTTGTATTTTTTATTTTATTTTTTTACCAGGTCTGCAACCACTTGCAGTCAGTTGGCTTTTCAACTTCAACTTTGGTGCATCAAAGCAGCCATAAAACTGTGATGAGAGTCAGTCTGTTGACAGTTTGCGACTGAATGGGGTCAAATTGATGCTTACTTGCAATTTGTTTCTGATAATACAGTGATTAACTGTGATATATTTGCAAATATTGCAAAGCTGTTGCTGTCTGTTGCAATTTCTATGCATGGAAATTTATATTAAACAGAAATTCACAAAACTACTTATAGCCCAGCCAAAACTTCATAGAGCTGAAACAGAAATCCACAACTGAAGCTTATGCGAAAGCTCTATGAAGTAATAATCTATGCTTTACATTACTTCCACTTTCCCTCGCTGTGAAGCTCATTACTGACATCACTGGTCTAGTCCAGTCATCTTTCTGCTCCCCTTTTTCAAGCCAATCAGCCTCACTTCCACTCATCTGTCATTCTCCCTGCAAGACACCTTTATGCAACCCAGGTCCTCCACATCGTTGCTTCTCCCATGTTACTCAAGCTCCACCCAAGCCTCCATCTTTATCTTCACTACCAGCATCTACACTCTGCGAGGTGCTACCATAATTTCTATCACTGCTGGGGTTGGGTTTTGCTCTGATGGGCTATGAGAGTCTCCAGACTCGCCAGATAACTTAACTGTATTCTGTCTATCAATAAATCATGTTCAGTTCCTTCTAATGATCTCTGCTTATTGAAACAGTGACATACGTAGTTATTGTAGGACTACGATCAAACCACAAAATGACACAGGCTCTCAGCAACCTTGCTTTTATCTGGGAATATGATCAGTATACAACCAGTTGGCAAACTGGCTCAGATTGATTGCCAACATGTTGGCAATCTGTCTGCATTTATAAATTAGATGACAATTATTTGCGAAGCTTTGCCAACCTGCCTGAGAATGATTGTCGTCAGAGTCGGACCATGATTTTTTGACAAAGTAAAAGTATGCTACACTGAGACCTTACTGAAAAAAGCTTGCAAGCTCACAGATGCAGTGAAAGTGTGCCAGTGTATTTGTTTTTCCTTGTGCAAGCGGTGAGTGTTGCTTCCTACATTTACTGAGAACTTAAATTGAAATGTAAAAGAACATAGTCTGATGTTCTTTTACCTAAACACTGAAAGGCAACCTTAATTTAGACTTTCTTGATAGGCATCCTAACACATATTGTAGACCCTGAAAATGAACAGAGTCCACTGAATGAAAGCCACAAAATGCACTTCTAATATTTAAATAGATTTCTGATTTTATTCATGTGCAGCATATAACAGCTTTCTCATACGTACCATATTTTCTTAGTCTTGAAGCTAATTTTCAAACAGACTGGAAAATTATTCACTCTCCCTGAACAAGAATTACACCAACATTATAGATGCAGGATTCTTATAAACCAAGCAATCAAGCTTCTGTGTAAAATGATGTAATATAATGCATGCAGTGATTCAATGGCCCCTCTTACATGCACTGTAATGAATGCTGATCAATGTTAGATTAATGGACAATTACAGTTGTATTTTTATAGCACATCAACAATATGGCCAAGTGGACTGCTGGGGGTGGTAGGTTGGCAGTTTCGAAGCTCAGCCGCAGCATGTGGGCGACAGATTTTCTGTACAGTTCTACAGCTGACGTATCTCACAACTAATAGGCATATGGGAGAAATAAAATGATCCAAAAATATGCGAGCATTGATTATCCTCGACATGCTTGTTCTTGTAGTGGGATGGGAAATAGACTGTAAAATCATCTTCCTGTTTTTTTTTTTTTTTATTTCTTGCTGCTTCAGGTTTGTACAGCAGCGCTTTAACAATGTTATTCTTAGAATGTGCTGTGAACAACACAAAAACACTGTCATCCTTATTAGCCACTGATGGCTTCATTAGCCAGTATAAACTGTTCATTAGCTTAAGAAGTTGAAAAGTGATCCTGACTTGGAACAAAGCTTTGCTTTGATCAAATTCAGTCTTCCCGGTGGGGGCTGGCTCTTTGTCTTTATGATATTTTGACAACAAACCCCACTGGTCTGTACTCTGTAGTTTGCCTGCGTATATGTGAAGGCACACATTTGTGCCTGAAAAGTGATGTCTTTGTGTGTGTGTGTGTGTGTGAGCGCCTCACTGTTTGTGAGAATGTTTCTTAGGAGGATTAGGAGAGTAGGAGTGAGTGCCTGTGCCTATTTGTGTGTGAACCGACAATCTGAAGTTGCCTTGGATCTCCCCTTGGCACTGGCTCCCGCTAGCAACTCTCTGTCTCTGTTGTGTTTGTAGATTACAGGGGCTGTTGATTTTCGGATGTTTCTTTTCCAACTTCAAAGTTTGACTGATCTTGCTTGCAGTAAGGGACTGAGCCACTTAAAACTTTTATTATTACTTTCTTTCCCCCCTCCCCCATCTTCCCTTTACCTCTGTCCACACACGCGCAGTACATATGGCAGCTTCCAGTATACTGGGTTTTAACATATGACTGCATGAAAAATCACGAGCTGTGCTCATCTGAATATCCCTTGCCGGCATGAACTAAGCCTGGAATATGCTGAAGAAGTTGTAACAAGATGGACTGCTCAATCACATCAGCTTTAGAGCGAACGTTAATGCGAGGCAGCGGGGGCTAAAGGCATTTGCGAGTTACCACTGGAAAGAAGACACATTAAAAGTCCTGTTGAAATCAAATACAGCAACTTGAAAGCCTTTTAAAGCCCAAGAGAGATGAGCGTTAGAGTGCATTACAGTGCGTACATTAGTAAGTAAGGGTGGTTAGCAGTAAATGACATTAATCATGCACCCACTCAGTGTGTTGTGGAAGCTTTGAAGTGTTGCTGAATAAATGCTTAGGAGATCTGGAAAGGGCATGAATACCACCTCATGTCAATCATAGGCTAAATCCATACTTATAGATAGTTTTACTTTGTATTAAAGGGGATTTCGCCCCAAAATCATGCTTGGGAGTGGATGTAAACATTAATGGCATCCTACCTCCTCTGCACACGGCCATTAACAACCAGAAGAGTCTGTTCAGTGACAGGTTGCTTCTCCCCAAGACAAGAACTAACAGACTTAAAAACTCCTTTGTCCCACACGCCATCA
>NW_005187415.1:2878183-2884895 GCF_000239375.1 Pundamilia nyererei
TCACTCATTTCTTTAAATTTTGCCTCAAAAATCAGAAATAGGTGCAGCGATTTACTGAAGTTCATATGTACTATGACTAAAATACAGTATATAAAATGAGAATAGAGGTTCTACAACTCTAACAAGCTTGCAAGTAAATATTTGCTATGACCTCCTTTATTCTTCAACACAGCCTGAACTCTCATAAGCAACCTTTCTTGTAATTTCTTTAATGGTAGCCATAGTACTAGTAGTAGTAGTAGTAGTAGTAACAGTAGTAGCAGGATTGGCTCAGCAAGATTTCTCCTTTAGTTAACTCAAACTAAACAATGATTTTGAAATACAAATTAAAGAGGAGTTATCCCTAGTTTTAGTGTTTGTTAATTTTTATTTTTTTTTATGAAAACGTGACTTATGAGGCTTTTGATATATAAATGGTAAATGGACTGATTCTTATATAGTGCTTTTCTACTCTCCTGGAGTACTCAAAGTGCTGTATACAACATGACACATTCACCATTCTCACAAGCACTTTCTCTATATGTAGTGCTTTCTAACTACATTCACACATATTCATACTCTTATGAATGCATCAGAGAGCACAACTTGGGGTTAGTATCTTGCCCAAGGATACTTGACATGCAGACTGGAGGAGCCAAGGATGGAACCACCAACCTTCCAATCAGTAGATAACCATCTGGCAGTCTTATAGAGAAGACTGTAAGCCAACTACTTTCAAAAAACTTATGTTTAAAAAAAAAATAATTAAATGGTAATACTGATAATACTGATTTTCCCAAGTCTTGCAGAAACCCAGACTAAATTCAATCTAAACATTTTCAAAAAATAAAAACTGTAATCAGCAAACTCACTCTGGAAACAAACTGAAACTAAACTGAGTTAAATGCAAAAAGTCAAAACCAAGTGAACCAAATAATTAGAAATTACAAAAATATAATAACTCTGTTCTCCAGGCTTCTTGAAGGGCATTCAAAGCTCTTCCTTGGATGGCTTATCACCATGCACACGTAAGACTTCTTCCTGTCTGCTATAATCCACGCTGTTCACTGATACCAGACTATGCTTAATCAAAGATATAAGCCTACCAGTGTACCAGTGTCCAACAAAGTAGTAACTTGCTGACCATTGACCTTTACCTATTTATAGCGCTGTGCCCCCACTGGCTGGTCCCTTGTGGGCTCCATCTCCAACCGGGGTTCACAGTGACTGTTTTGTTTTCTGTCAAGACAATCCCAAAATAGTTTAGTAATGTTGAGATCTGTGCTTCGGGGAGACCAATCCACAACTGACAGTGTTTCACTGTGTGTTTCGCTGTCCTCTATTCTTACTTCCTCTATATGTATTCATGGCAAATATAAAGAAACAAGGGGTGGCTCAAGACTTTTGCCCAGCTTTATATGATGTCTTTTGCAAATTTTTTTTAAAATGTGCAGTTTCTTCATTCATAGTGGGAACTCTGCAAGAACTTGGTAATATTACAGACAAATTATGTCACCAGTACAACATGAGTGCCGTTATCTGGCTCTGTGGTTTAATTACGTAGCCTGAAACAATAAAAGCATCACAATTTTAGGCACATTAGTACCATTTTATGCAAAACTCTTCACAATGTTGAATTAAAATCTTTACTGAGGGTAAATATGTCAGGTTTTACATATAATGATTCAATTAAGTAACAGTAAGAGTTTAGTGTTGATGTGTAATCATGCTCATTATTTAAGTAATCCTATTGGACCTCAAGATTAGAATCATGTTCCTCTGATCAGTCAAAAAATCAAAGTGGGATTACTTTAGCCGTACCATGGATTTCTAAGAAGATTAGGGGCTGAAACAGTCATTCTAATCTAAGAATAATTCATTTCCTGATTGATTTTTGATAAAAATGTACTTTGCTGGGTGAAAAATGTCTCGGAGTCAAGAGTCAGAGCAGTTATCTGAAATCAAGCCGTAGGCCTGTGTCAGGATTTATGACACCAGTGCTCTTTATAGAAGCTGTGTCCATAGCAACAAAACCGTACATGTGATATACTTGAACTCTGACAGCTGATTGGTGTGAACATTTTGATTTCACAGTCTGAGAATGTCTGTCTATTATGCATCTCTGGAGAACAATCAGCTTAGAGATGATCAGATTTAGAGCCATCATGTCGATTTCTCAAGACGGAGGTCGGAAAGGGAGAAATGAAAAAGCCACGCCGCATTATGTGAACAAGGCATCTGTGTTCGCATTTATCTTGTGTAACACATGGACGTCTCATTACGTTTATTATTTAAGCCAGTTCCCCTGTGTTATTTCATCAAATTAGCTCAAGGAATAAACGTAGAACATCTGAAATGACTTGTAAAACACGTTGCACAAAAATAACTCAGGGTGTGTAATTAATCATGTGGAAATTAAAGTAAAAGGAGAGGGTTCGACCTTGTCCTGTGAGAGTTAACCCATGTCCGCAGCACAGGACTATTTTTACATTATTTTCAATTATCATCTGAAATGGACAGGGACCCTTGAGGAAGGTAGCCTCATTTTTGCCAAGTCGCTGTCATTGAGTCACATTACCACATTCTTTATATAGCTGAGCTGTGGAAACACGGTCAGCTGGCTCACAATGTCCCTCAATTCCATCTCCCTAAAGATTAAAGACTTGGTTTGATAAAAATGTTGAATACTAATTGTTCCCTACAAACTCTTTGACAAAGTAAAAAAGTATGCTACACAACGACAAATTTATATAAAAGAAAATGATTTTACTACAGCCTTGTACATATACAACAGCACACAGACTAGTGTTGACAGGTACATTTGCAGTGCATCATTTCTTAAAACTATCCTGCATATAAATGTCACCGAAGAATTATGCGAAAAAAATGTCACTTGAATAATGTCATGAAAGCAGTCAGCTGTGCACATAGTGCCTGGATAATGACTTTAGAGATACTGTCTTGTTGTGCACGAAATACTTCTTCGTTTAGTGTGACAGCATCTTAATTAATACACACTCTGGGGGTGTTGGACTGGACTGGGTGCCTGTGGTGATTGGCAGATAGATTAATACTTTCAGACCCTGGAGATACATGTCACATTCCACTTGAAGCCATTGTTTCTTGTTTCAAGGACAGTTCACCCACCCCCATCGATGCCACCCCTCCTTCACTCTTCTGCTGTTCCTGTGGTGGTGGTGGTGGTGGTGGTGGGGGGGTCACTATCATTTAAACAGAAGTCTCAGAACACAAACGCTAGAGTGGATCCCATAGGAGAAGGAGTAGTAAACACTGTGACACCGTTCTGTCACTACGCCTTCTCTAATTGTATAAAATGCAGTTAAGACCTTTACCAGATGTTCTGCTAACTACTCTTATATTCTTTATTATTAAATGACACATTACTAAACACCTTCTCGTAATGCTGGTTGCCCATTCATAGCTGAGTTATTGTGACAAGGTGCTGCAGAACTACACATCCCAAAGAGAGCCGCGTAGGATATAATGCTCTCTATACTAAAAAAAAAACCCGGGAGGTTTGTGTCCTGCTTTCTTAGCTTTCCAAAGTAAGGAAAAAAAAACTGGATTAAATGATCCAGTCGTGTGAAGAAAAAAAAAGAAGTTTTCACACGACTCTATTCAGTCCTGTGGAAAACTACGTACACCTTTACTGCTTCCACAGGAATTAAGAGGCTAAGTAGCAGCCAGCTGCTGCTAATAAAATGCATTTGATTAAATGATCATCAGCAAATGTAAGCACCTCTATAAATGCTGAAGCTTTGGCAGTTTGCTGTTCTGGAGCATTTATGTCAAGGAGGAAAGACATTAGCAGTTATCTTAGAGATGCAATAGTTGCTGTTCATCTGAGAAGGGTTATAAAGATATTTCCAAATAATATGAAGTCCATCATTTTTCACGAGTGAGAAACATTCAACAAAGCAGATTCAATTTTCCTCATATTGAAACTTTAAAATGGGACTTCAAAACCCCCCCACAAAACAATGGGTGACATCATGGTAGCTCCACCGTCTATGTTTTTAAACCAGAGATATTGGTTAAGCCTAAGAGGATGGATGGATGGATGGATGGAAAGGCAGATGAGGTAGAAAGAATGCAGGTTTAAGTTGCTTTCGCAATTCCTTTATCTTTTTATATTGTCTGTAGCTGTAAACCAAAGGCATGATTACCTTCTCTGCCACATGATATGAATGTGGCATAAGCCAATTTCTTTTCAAGTGTTTCAAGTGTCAGTGCCAATGCCAAAGCATTTGTGTAGTTTTTCAAATGCAGTACTAACAGAGAGTGTGTGTGTGTGCGTAAATTTGATTCTACTTGAAAGATTTTAACTCGATTAATTCATTTTTATTGTGCTGAACCTTGTAAGAAAAAAATGGTGATTTCACACGTGCCTTGACATTCTTGGAGCATCCTTCATGTACTCATTTGTTCCTACTATGTTTTTAAGGTCAACAAATAAATCAAAGACAGTGAAAGCCAGAGGTATTTTACACACAGCTTTAACTTCACCAGGGGCTGTATTTCATTTCCCGGAATCAACATTTTATTTCTCTTTTTTTATGCCCTTCGTTTCTTTCCCATATGGGTTCCTGTTTGTACTCTGCTTCAACCCCGCCTTGGGCTCAACTTTGGAATGAGTCTGTCTCTGCGAGATGATTGGCGGTTGGGCTCCAGCCAGGGACAGCTGGTCTCTAAGAAACTGTCTTGGTGTTTGGAATACATTAACGGCCACCACACTCAAGGTACCTTGATGTAGTTGAACGAGTCAGGCTGCTTTTGACACCCCATCTTCTTTCAATATCATGTTTGACATTTGGGATGTAGATATTTTTCTTATAGCATCCCCTGAAATGAATTCATTCCATCTAGTTATTTTTTCTATGTCTCTGCAGTGCATTAGAATCATATTAACACATGGCTCTGTCAGTCACAGGCAGTGGCATTTTTCTTGTTGAAATTGCCTGTTTATGCTTTTGTTGAAAACACAGTCACTAAGCATCCCCTTCAGTCAATCTAAATATATTATTTATCAGGGACTGACAGAATATGCCCCAGAGTTTTAATGCCGCATTTGTTATCATCGCTTAATTGCAAACTACATGTTTAACACTCCACTGGGCCATGGATGATTCAGAATTGCTCAATTTAAAATGACTGCAGTGCCAGTCAATGAGGGAAGGCAGATTCTCTTCCAAGGCTGCCGTAACAATTCAAAATGACAAAAGAGTGAAGTGTGAGAATATTTTAGCTAACTTTACATTGTTCCTTATATCATGCTATAGTCACGTAACATGCATTATTTTGCATAATGAAAATTCTTTTTAAATGTTTTTTTTTTTTATATTTAAAGTCGCTCTGATATCCTCTTTAAATACAAAACACAGTGAATACTGTGTTGGAGCAGTCTCAGCAACGCGTTGTTCCTTAATATTCAGTGATGGCCTGTAGACTAGAGACTGGTTGGCCAACCCTGGCAACCTCAGGTCATTAGTAAAAAAAATATGTACTCAAAACCTGTTGGTGAGTGGTTTCTGGAAGTTGCTGGTCATCAACAGGTAAAACTGGTGAAAAAGAAGATGCTGCACTGAAAACCTCCTTCTGAATGCTATGGTCACAAGTAGACTAACTTAATGTTTGCATGATCTATTCTGTGGCTTCCTTCCGGTAGGACACCTTATCCAGGAGGCACCCAAGAGTCCCTCTTGCATGACTTAACTCCTCACCCTATCTCTAAGCAATCTCTAAGCTACCCTCTGGAGAAACCTCATTGCTTGTGTCTAATTTTCTGGGTCACTACCCAGAGCTCGTGACCATAGGTGAGGATATGGATGTAGATCAGCTGTTAAATAAACAGCTTTACTTTTACAATCAGCTCTCTCTTGACCACAACAAGAGAGATGGAGGTTACCACCTGATGAAGCAAACATCTCCAAAAATAAATAAATAAATAAATAAATAAATAAATAAATCAGAGATGAATAGAATCAGTGACACAGGGCAGCCCTGGCAGAGTCCAATATGCACTGGGAACATGTCTAATTGCTGGGAATACTGATCAACCTCTCGCTGTGGTTGGACAGGAAACCCTATAGTTGAAGATGGGAACCACAATCCCAGACTGCCAATCCAGAAGCACAGTCCAGTCCCTGATATTCATGCAGCGTTGGATAGGTGTGTCAACCAAGACAACCTCATAACATCAAGAGCCTTAAGGAACTCAGGATGAATCTTAGCCACTCCAGGGGTCTTGCCACTTATTTAAGTGATTTTGCAGTAAGTTATTTACCCCAGTGAACAATACTCCAGCATTTCTCTCCTAGTGATTGGCGAGTTGTCTACCTCATCTGCTTGTGGCATGTTGACATGGCAGTGGAATTGAGGAGATCCTCAGTGACCTGAACCCACCACCACCCCTGGTCTATATCATCATTGAAATCAGCATCACCTCACCTGCACTATATAACCTGTAGAGCACTGCTTTCCCCTCCTGAGTCATCTTTGCCAGAGTCGCTTTGTGGCTGACCAAACGTCTTGTTTTGTTAATGGCTTCACTAAACTCCCCCAATCCCAACATTTTGCTTCAGCTACAATAAGAGCTACATTCCAATTGGCCTCCTGGTACTCGTGAGCTGCCAGTCTTATGGGCAACCAAGTCCGTGGGACTCCAGCTTGATGATCCCCTTCACCGCAGGTGTCTACCATCTGGTTTGGAGAT
>NW_005187415.1:2886856-2900677 GCF_000239375.1 Pundamilia nyererei
CCACTCAGACTGCCTGCCAGTCAGATAACTGAAGGTTTGAAAATAATTGCAGTCTACTTTTTTAAGTATTTTGCATTGAAATCATTGTCTTAATTTCTAAATTTCTGTTTAAAATCTCTAAGGTTCTGGCTGTTCTGGATGAAAGTATGAAAGTAGTTCATATGCATGTCTCTGTATGTAGACGGTAACAGATTTGCATCATGATAACAGATTTGCAACATACGACAACAGATTTGTGATCTTTTATGATTTACCACAGTTAATCACCATATTGTCACAAACTGATTGCACGTAATTGCCAACTTGACCTTTAGTCTTAAAGTGATAGCAGACTGATTGCAGACTCCATCTTATTGACATGACATTGTGACCTACCAAGTTCCTGTAAAGACTGTAATGAAAGTCACAGACCAGGTCCTTGTCTTCAGAGCAACCAACTCAAAAGTAACAAAATCATAAGTCTGTTGAACACAGCCACAATAATATTGTTCATGCCATGGATTCAAATCACTTTTTTCCCTAGTGTGGCTGAAGTATTAGGTAGTGAGTGATGGCAGTGGCTGCCAACAGAAGCTCCAGCAGAGACATGATTATACGTTTTTGCAACAGATTACTAACATGGTCAACATTTTTAACTTACTTCAAATCATCTTAATGGCATTTCCCTTTTTGGATGTTATTGGTTATCATACTGTAAGCAGATATTTTTAATTATAAAAATGTAAAGTACACCAATATTAGCAACCTTGTTAGGCATACACATCCCAGTGATTATAATGAGGTGTGTTTAATCTAACCTACTACTTTCACTGCTGAGCGTTTAATAAATGGGAACTAAATAATTGCCACTGGTCCACCATCAAGAAGAGCTAGTTAAATATGTCAGACTGGAGGTCAGCTGGCAGAATTTAGAATAACGCCCATGTTAGCAGGACTTCATAACTGCAGTCAGCATTGTTTGTATCTCTCTGTTGTGCAGATGACATTGCTGAATGCACCACAGCCAAGGACAGCCCTCCTCTT
This sequence comes from Pundamilia nyererei, assembly GCF_000239375.1. Lineage (NCBI taxonomy): Eukaryota > Metazoa > Chordata > Actinopteri > Cichliformes > Cichlidae > Pundamilia > Pundamilia nyererei. The sequence continues at coordinate 2,887,880 of NW_005187415.1, forward strand.
GCCTTTTGTAGCCGTGTTTTGCCCGCCTATTGAAGTTGCCTTTGCCTCTTGGCAGGTGAGAGTGTGTGTGTGTGTGTGGCCAAGTCCCACTGTGAATGACCTCCATGTCCTCAACCTGGCCAAAGCTGCCACCGCTATAATGGCCATCATATCTCAGCCCCACTGTGCCTGCTCTCCAATTGTGCCTTACAATTTCCCTGTGCCCCTCTCTCTTTTTTCATTCCCTCCTCCTGAAATTACTGTATAATTAGTGACATTAAATGTCGGCCTGTTGAAGAAGGCGTATGATTTAACAGGTATTTTCCCCCCACCTCAGTAAACCATGTTCCAATTTACACAGCAATCCCAGTGAAATATATCTGCACTAAGAAGTGGACTCACTTAAAGAAACTTGATGGTATAAGCAATATTACTGTTGATCTTTTTATCTCTGTAAAATAACCACTTACTTTTTGCTGAAATTACTGTTGTGATAATGGAGTTAGTGTGCTGACAGATAGCCGCAGCTTCGCCAAACAGTGGAAGTACACAACTACCCGAGGCAGTCTCATCAAGTCAAATAATACATTTACAAAACAGTTTGTTCTCTACAGTACATTAGGCAATTCAGTTTTCCTACCCGCTATGTGAATATCCTAAAACAATATCAGTCACTGCAACCAACAGAAGCAAGAGCAAAAGAACGCTTTTGTAAAGTAAATAAGTGACATTAATGCAAATCGAATCAAGTGACCACTGTGTTTAGGAAATAATCTGAGCTGAAACAGCAGGCTGTGGTCTACTATTTTTACTACAGTTCCTATTCCCTCCAGGAAATTAAAGTTCACTTCACATCCAGCATGATTTCGTCAATGATCTTGCCTTGCAGTGAGCTAAAAGTCTACAATGTGGGCTAACATTTAAGATTTTGTGCCTCTCGGTCAGCAACTGTGATACTGATCAGTTCTCATATCATGCAAACACTCTGTCCCTTTTCTTAGTTTAGACTTGTGTGAATGTAAAGCATAAAAAAAACAAACTATGATTTTTGTCTGTGCATGTGTGCGTTAATAGTAAGTGTCCTTGAATGTCCCGCAGGGGCCACATTTCATTTTAAAAAGACACACTGTTGAACTGACTGCACATAAAAAAGGCCAAAAGTCTGTTGATAAATTTCCAGGAACAGATGTTTGCAGCAGCCCTCCCTTGATTTCTTAACACTCAAGAGAATGTGAATGCAAACGTTGGATTGGGCTCCATTCCCAGACCAAAAAACCAAAACAACAACAACAAAAAAACAAAACAGAGGTGCTGGAGAACAGAACGCGGCTGACCTCATGAAACAACATGTTCAATTCACTGTTTGTGTCTGTTTTTTGAGTGATTCAACTACACTCGAGTTGACGCGGCCAGATGGTATTATTAGTTCACTGGCTCCGAGCATTACAGAAACAGCTCCTGCATTGCAAGAAGCTCAGTGAATTTTGCTGGAGTTTGCTGTAGATGAGGTCAGGAGTAATGCTCAGACTGGAGATGGGTGTTGCTTTCAGTTACAAATTATCTGGAGTGAAATGTAATTTCACGTAGCGATTTTACCTGTTATTAAGATCTAGATGTAATCCAAATATCTAAAGGCTTGTATTGAATATATCAAGTAGGATGTGGGAAGAAGTAATGCCAACTATCACCGGCAAACAACTGTGACTTGGGTCATCATTGACAATACAGCATTAAGATAATGATGCGACTAGATTTGGTGGTGGCTGATATAAAGATATTACAGAACATATAGAGTGGAATATAACAACCATGGCATAAACAGAGTGACAAATCAGTGGTATTTTAGGCTGGCAGGCCATTTTAGGTTCTCAATATAGTGTGGAATCTAGAGGTGAGATTTATATAGTTATTTATAGACCTGAGAATGCTGCCAAGTGCTTTTCACAGCAGTGTAACTACAATTCTGTGCTGTAACATGATATTCATTACAGTACATTTAAAGATCATGTTGCGCTTGTTTACCTGCAGTTAATACATTGTTTTTCGACCATTTTTGTTTACCTCTGAAATCAAGGACTCGCTTTTAAAAATAAACTAGAATTGTGTAACAGTGTGAACTACATATGAAAAGGAAAACTTAAAAGGTTTAAGCCCTGAATGTGGATAACATCACATTGTAGGTTAGCTATTGTCACAACTGAAACGTCTGCATGATTTGGGTACACTACAATGCTCACCTATACTATACAGTCAAAGCGCTTTTATAAACAGAAAGCTTGAGGTCTGGAATACCCCTGAAAAACCAACGTCACACTGTCTATTCAGTATCTGCAACCTCTTAACAGTGACAGCAGGATCCAACACACTTCAAAATGTACAAATTACTGTCCCTGATATGCTTTTAAGAATAATTATTCTCAAAAATAATTCGCAGGCAGAGTAAAAAAAAAAAAGAAAATAGTGAGAGAGTGTTTGTGTGTCTCCGACCTCAGTCGTCATTAGCATAATTGAATTTCAAACAATCAGGAGAGTATTGAGAAAAGAGAAGCCACTGAAAATGTGTAAATGGAAGGCTGATGGACCTTCTAAATAAAGTATGTGAAAGACAGGCAAGAAGGAGGGTCAAAGGTTCATGTTGGTATTCTCCCTATATAAATCAGTTTGTAATGCAAGATCTGTAGCAATGTGAAAAAGTACGTTTTCACAGAACTCTACACAGTCCGGTGAAAAATACTTTGTAATTCTGTAACCTGTAGAACTGCAATAACTTCAGGTAATTGTTTTCTGAGTGACTTTATCATTATTCACATAGTGATGAGGATTTTGGTCTACTCTTCTTTATAGTTGCTTGCGTTTATTGAGGTTTGTAGCCATTTATTTTTGAACAGTTCTTTCAAGGTCCCACCACAGCTCTTCAATCAAGTTGATTTTGTCTGGACCATTGCAACATCTCCAATCTCCTCTTTGTTAGCCATTCTGTTGTAGATTGGCTGCTTGGCTTGTGCATTGTCCTGTTGCATGACTCAGCTTGAGCCAAGCTTTAACTGTTAGGCAGATGGTCTCACATTTGACTCTAGACTACTTTGGCATATAGAGGAGTTCATGGACGACTCAGTAACTTCTAGGTGGCCAGGTTGGAAGGAAAACGAGCCCAAAACATCAACTCTCCATTATCGTGCTTTATAGTTGGTTTGAGGTTTTCGTGCTGATATACTGTCGTTGGCTTTCACCAAACTTTGCATTATTGCCTAACATCTCCACTTTGGTATCAACTGTCCAAAGGACATTGTACCAGAAGTTTTGTGGTTTGTTCTGATACAACTTTGCAAACCTAAGCTGTGCTGCCATGTTCTTTTAAGAGGGAAGAGACTGAATACTCTTCCATAAAAACCATATTTATTCAGTCTTATCTAATTGCCCCATGAAGAACATTTTTCATGCTAATTGAGGCCTGTAGAGTCTGATCTGAGACGTGTCTGTAGGATTTTTTGCAGTTTCCCCTGAACATTGCACGGTCTGGGCCTTGGGGAGAATTTCCTGCTAAGTCCACTCCTGGGAAAATTGTGGCATAAGTTTTTTTTTTTTTATTGTCACCGAAATGCTTCAATTTCATATTAAGTCAGGCCTTTCAACAAGTGCTCCAAAACAACATATGCTGGAGTTCCAGTGACAAAGCCCTTCAGCTGCTGTAGTAATTATGAGGAACGGAGGAAAGAAGGTGACATAATATGGAGCAAATTTTTGTGAGCAAGGCAATTGTGCCAAACAGAATGCCAAACTTTGACCCACTTTCTGGTCAAATAATATTAGTATATTATATATTATATACCTAACTGAGCCTCATCCACATTTGTCAGATCATAAAATAGAATATTTGACATTGATTTGTTACATTTTGCAACAATAAAAGAGTTTAGCTTGCTGATTGGGATTTTCTGTGTCACTTTAAAGGGAATTACAAGTGATTTGTTCTCTTTTTAAATAAGATGACATGCTGGGTATTCTGTTTGTACTTTGAAAGTAATTTTGTAATTTCGCTTTCACTTGCTTATCTTTCCTGCAGCTATCTTTAATTCTTGCAACCTGCCAGTTTGTGTCTGTCGACATGACATCTCCTTTATGTCCATGTCTCCAGGATGTGAGGACGTGGAGATATTCTTCCCCCTCCGTGTCATTATGATGAATGAGCAGTGAGGTGTGGCAGTGGGTAGGGCAGGTTTCTCCTCGCGGAGCAGTGAGCTATCGCTCAAGTGGGGTCTCTGGAGTGGAGTTGTTCATAAACATGCAGATAAAATCAGATCCTTCAGCAGGTGGTACCCTGTCCTTGGCAGAGGAACCAAAAGTCAAATTGGCATACATTAGAATGATAGTAGCCATCCCCGAGGACAGACTGTTTTTAGTTGTCTCACTAGTTGGAAGTCAAAGGCGGCCCAGGAGCTGTCTGATAGGATTTGATTTCTGCCTCTGACCGAATATAATCCTGGCACTCAAAACACCTGCTGCCCACCTCACAATATGAGGCAAACAAATCACATGTCATCCATTAAGGAATGAAAAATCAAAAAACAAAACAAACCACCTGAAAGACAGCTGAAATTTCTCCAAAAGTGTTCAGTTCAACTAAATTTTCTATGGTCCAGCAACATGCCTCATACATACAAATAAGCAACTTGTCTTACTGATTAACCATTTCCTAACTGTGAATCCAAGACAATCCTTCTGTCCAGAAGTAGCTGTTCTTCTTTTAAAAAGCTCCAGAATAGCTCATAAACAACATATGTTCAAAACAATTATGTTTACCCTAGGGGGAAATGTAACCTTGAGTCTTCATAGCAGATGTTGGCAAAAATAACAGATTATAACAGCTTTGAAATCATGATTCATTGGCACCGATGAGCGCTTGTGCTGGTCACCAGTGTTTGCTGCAATGCAACTTAAAAAAAAAAAAAGGATTAAAAGAAAAAGGAGAAAATGACAGCACCACATAAAAGAACATAACACATTTGCTTTTGCTTTTGTCCACCCACACTTTAAATTTGAAAAATGCAAATGGTCAGGTTTTGCAGTGTTTGTAGCTGCTCCAGGCATACTGGCGGAAGCTGAAACAGAGGTGGCAATGCATCAAGTTATGGCATGAGACTTTCAGGAAAGTCAGACACTTTATCCTTGACTGTCTCGCGGTGGGGTATGAATATTAATAGGAAGTATTAAAACATCGTAGCGTAGGCCCAACTTAGAATGCATTTCACCGTCAGCTTCTGTAGCTTTGTGCGTTTGTTTGGAATTTGCATATATCATTACAACAAATGGCATGAACTGGATGATGAAGGTTACTGAAGTCAGGTAGAGGAATCTACATTTTTTACATCAAGAGACCCCCTGCATTATTTTTTAAAATCTGGCTCACTCTAGCATATTAATTTTAAATGGGACTTGCGTTGCTCTGTGCCAGCCTTGGCTTTACTAAACTCTCTTGAGACTTAGTGTTATCTTTCAATACTTTTTTCCATTTGTTACAAAAGGTCTTGCGTCATGCAAACAAAAAATTCATACAAAATAGTGAGGCAATAAAGAATTGTTCCTTCATTAGTTCATGCACATTAAGATGGCAGAAAAATATAACGTGAAACAGTATGCCTATTTCTAATAACCTTTGAAATGAACACTGGCATATGGGCAGTTCACTAAAGTGTTTAGCGAGCATAATCCTTCATTGTTCCAATAGTCACATCAGAACACCTCATTATAAATGCATGTGAGCTTTCCTTGTCCTCTACAGTGAAAGATCAATGCCAAAAGAGGTTATAAAATGGTAATCACATCTCATTCTATTTTTATGAGCAAGTTAATTTAAGAACCTCTGGTGCATCAGGTATCATGAATATTGGATCAAGGGATAAGTGACTCAATACTAGTGTAACTTGGTCTGAACAGGTTGGACGTACAGTATTGTCACGGGGTGGAAATGGACAAGTTAACTAGGTTTTTTTTTTTTATATCGCATGAGATGCTGTGTTTTATTATTGTTAATATTTTTTATATTGTATAGTGTTTTATTTTTGTTTTATTGCGTGCTTTTATTGTATTTATTGTTGACTTGTCCTGGAGAGACTCCGCCCCTCCCTGATTACTAACTTGGCACACCTGGGAGGTCACAGAGGCCCAATAAGAGGGCCTGACTGTGTTCTGAGAAACCATCCTACTCTGACAAAACGTCCTACCTGTATTATAATTTGACGGTGAATTGCGACTAAACCTAACCATAACCATAAGAAGTATTTCGGATGGGTGAGAGAAAAGGAAGTTAATATGGCGTTGGCGTTGTGCTCACCGCACACAGTTGCAGTAAGGCTAGTTGTGCTGCAGTCGCTAACTACAGTTTTCCCTAGCATGACTGCAGTATTTAGGGCTGGGTATCGTCACTGATTTCTACAATCTATTTGATTCCGATTCACAAGCTCCTGATTCAATTCACCATTGAATTCAATTTTGACTCAATTCAGAAATATTATAATTCTGATCATTTAGTTACTTATGAGACTTTGTCACAAAGGCATCTGCTGTGGTGCTTACACCTCTGATAAAGTAACTGAGGATAAAACACAGAAAAACATGAAGGAGATTTTCCTGGCCTGGCTTATTATAACAGATAACCTTAATAATATTCTACAGTAGATCAAAAATTTAAGAAAACCATGAATCAACATATGGACATTACCTGATTGTTCTGAAGTGAAGCAGAGCAAAGTTAGCTGTGTCTCTAATAAAACCTCTAAGCGTTTTGCAATTTGGCATCATTTTAAAAAGTTTAAATTTCTTTGGTCTTGAACAGCAGAAACAGGCTTTCTTGTTGGAAGTCATTTAAAAAAAACCAACCAACAACAACAACAACAACAAAAAAAAAAGTGGCCGACAGCACTGTACACAGTGGTATACTGGTGCATAATAACCAAGAAAATAATGCAGAAAACAGATTTGAGACGGGGAAACTGTTCTTGAAGTACACTGAAACAGAGAGAGCTGTGCAGGGTGTGTTTTTTTTTTTTTTTTTTAATTGTGGTGGAAGCAAAACAGCCAAAGTAAGCGCGAATTAATGAGGATGTTTATCAAAAGAGAAGCAAAGTTTTGTCCGGCGAGTGACAGAACCTGCAGCATCAGAATCTTTGAGCTGATGTCTGTGTACATGCCATCAGGTGAGAAGCTGACATCTCACTGATTCTGAAGTTTCGGGTCTGCGCTTTGTTTACATTTTTGTGTGGAATCATTTACCTGCTCTCATTTATGGTTTTAGCTGTTTGGTGGCTGTAGAAATAGTTTTGTGAAGTTTAACTTGAGATTCTGGTGTTTCTGGCAAAATACATTCAAACTGAGAAATCGATTCAGGATTCGAAATGAACCCCTAGTAGTATTATAGCGGCACCAGTGAGTCAAAGTTCTTACTCTTTGAACAGTTGGTAGAACTATCAGGTATTTGCATTTACACCTGTTGAGTACATGGCAGAAAATCGTGTCCACTCTGGCCATAAACAGCTACCAGACAATGACGATTCGCTCACTTTTTACTGTAGCATAAGGAACAATTTGATCACTTTTTTGTAAAATAAATGTGAAAAGGTAAAACTCTCATCATGAATTCAAATAACTTTTGTGATCCCTCAGGTTTTTATCTAGTATCATTACGAGATCAGAACTCTTCATTCACAATCAGCATGTAGCTCAAATGACAGTCTTTTAGAAAACCTATGACTCCCAGGTTTTAAATTAAACAGGTGTTGACTGTGCACCCTCGGTAAACAACTAAATTCAACAAGCCAAATTCAGAATTCCCAGTGAAACATGTATTTTGAATGCCATCTGTGCCAAATGGTAAAGGCTTAAGACTCCAAGCAAGAAACCAAAAATAGAATGAAGTGACAGCCCAAACCAACATACACACATGAAAAAGTATCCGCACACGCCACCGTAACTGGCAGCTGACAGACAGGTACAGACAAACAAATATGGGCACCTGTCCATCTGTCTGTCAACACGTACACAATCTCAGACAAGTGCACAGAAACTTCTCCTTTGGTAAAACCTTCTTACAGAGGCCCAGAGAATTTCTTAGCATCTTATCCTTCCAGTGTACCTACAGCTAATGAAGGTGCTATACGTGAAGAACTTTCAGAGTTCTCCTGATACAGCATTCCCAACACTGAGCCTCCACTTCTTTGCACACATATTTCACAAAATGGCATATTTTAGCCTCAGGAATTATACATTATTGATAGTAACTACTTTATGCTTCACTTGTCACCATTCCTGCTCTACAGCTGCTAACAGACTGTACAACATGCTAGGTGAACGTTGTTATACAACTTAAATTGTTCAGATATGACATACTTATGGACTACACTTACATCTGCTGCTTTGCTGCACAGAATTGTGGTATTTTGTCACCATGTAACAGGCAATAAAAGACATTTTTACTATAACATTTACTTATTTCTGTAAGCAAAAGAGGCAGACAGGGCCAATAAAGAGACACAGGCAGGGAGATGTCAGCAGAACACATCATTCATTTGTGCTGCTCCCATGTTTTGGTCTACATTTAAAATAGTTGGTCTATGGATGAAGTACAAAAATGCTTGATATGTTTATACTGTCAACATGCTAATGATTAGCATATAATGTTTACCAGGGTTTCCTTCTCAGTTTTGTGTTGCAGCTTGGAACATTTACACTCCCAGGCTACTTGAGGACAAAAATTCCCTCCATCCCATGCATTAACTGACTTCCTGCATCAGTTCGAGATAGATCCTTCAGAACATCAAGACAATGTCTCATATTTTTTCTTATTTCAATTTCATATGCATTCGTGAAGATATACTGTGAAATGTCTAATTTACGGTCCCATGGCTCAGTTACACTGAGTAAAAATGAGAGCGCAGCCCCCTAAGAAAAAATAAAGTAAAATTAGCAGTTGCTCAGTGATTGCACTGAATTTTATCACATTCGATGACCAATTGCAAGCAGATGCAGTGACCAACTGGTTGCCCAGAGATTGTAGGCATTGCACACTCAATCTCTGGGTGGCAACTTTTAATCACAAGGCAATTGCATTAGTGTCTTGGTGGGAGACGACTAGTCTCCAAATAACAGCAACCCAAACTGGACTACAATCACTCTGACATTGGCGAAGGTTTGCAAATAATTATGGGTAATTTACAAATGCAAGGAAATTTGGATATTGCAATCAATCTGATTCACTTTACACCGATAAGCACAATTCATCTGTAGCACACCTCTTTGAATGAGAGGACTTGACTCAGCTGATTGCCAAATTGTTCTGGTTATATTCCTGTACAAAAATGAGGCTGCTGAGCACCTATGCCAGTTTGCATTTAAGTCTCTATTTGTGGCGGACTGAAGGAATAAAAAAAATTACTGTGCAGTCCCACATAAAATGGGGCACATGGTCACCCTAGAGGGAGGTAGTAAACACAAAGCACAACCTAAACTGCTGGTCATTACCTTTAAGGCATCTGGCTATAAAGCAAAGTCCAAATTAGAGTGATGCAGTAAAAAAAAAAACCCTTACATTTATGCTATATGAAGGATTTAGTCAGAGGGGATTATTTCAATACCAAATTTAACAGAAAACTGTCCAAGAGAACAGGATCAGCGTAAAAACCCAGAGTTGCACAAACGTAATTAGAAGTCACATAAGAAGCACTACTATCTGAATGACAGTGGAAATACGGGAATTCAATTGCAAGGCATTCAACTGTTGAGATATTTCAATTGAAAAGAAAAACTGTCAACCTCATAACAGTGCTTGAGAAACAGTCAAAATAGAGCTACTTTAGCACTTTAAATCCATCTGTTAGGCCTAAATAATGGATTTCTAAACACAAAGTTGGTAGTTCAAACCCAGGCCCTGCCATTAATCAGACCTGTGGCAAAAATAAGTTACAAAAAGGCAAGTTGCTCTAAATGGTACAGGAAAGACCAACTGAAAGAAAAAGCTTACTTTTGCAATGATGGCCTAATTATGACACATATACAAAAATTAAGAATACATGTCAAATATTTAACACATGTAAAGTAATTATACAAATGCCATGTCACAGAATGTTGTTACTTTAATATGAAGCTGGCAGTAATATATAGCTCATGTTTGAAAAGGGTATAAATATGGATTTGTGTTTCTTGTTTTCTCAAAATGTAAAGCAGGAACAATCACATTAGCACACTGATGGTCACATCCCCTCATGGGAATCAAAGTCTTTCATACAGCGGCTGACAAATCTACAGTAGTATTTCAAATCTCCTGATCCCAAAAATTAAACTCAGCTCTCAGATGGGTGCTTTTCTCTTTTAATCACTTTGTCTATGCCTAAAACGTTTGCCCACGCAGAAGTAAAGGTTTTCCGCTTCTGCGTGTTCCAAGTACAGTTTGATGGATGGAAGCTGGTTTGATCCCTGCTGCACCACAACGCCAAATTGCAGCTATCTGCTGATGTGTTTGAGAAATAACATTCTCCATCTCGCGCTGTCGAGTTGCCAGGCTGTTTGGCCTGGCGGCGATGTATTAAATGGTATATTGATAATTGAAATCTTTGCAGCCCTTGCGTTGCCTTTCTGCTGACTGTGATCTTTTAGGCAGATGGTCTCTATTACTCATGTGCAACTGGAGAGCGGAGAGGAAGTGGAGGGGAGTCTTATGCAAAAATTTGATTTTATTATGCAGCCATATGTGCCGAGATCCTATGAGACCTACAGAACTTGGCTAATTGTGAAAAACATACGAGCAAATTTGACTTAGCATTATCTGTATGACTGCTATGTGTCATTTCCCTTTCTTTCAAACATACTTAACAACTGATAAATGGGACACTCGCAGGTTTCCTCTATGTGCATCAGAGCCATAACCAGATCACTACAGCACAAATGAGAGACCTCTTTTCATTTCCATCGCCTCAGAAATATCATATCGAAGGGTAATAGCCCATTTTGTTTCGATTCCAGTGGACCTCGTGAGTGCATTTTCACCCATGGCGTTCAGCTAAAATAGAAATAGAACAGACTGTTGACAGTAACCAATGTCACATAATCTCCCCCTGAAGGACAAGCATCCAAGATCAATCTATTTTCCTAAATGCTATTCATATATCCATCTCTGCTGAGCGCCCAGGGATGTTGCATATCAGAGTTTAAATCTAATGTTGCATGAATGAATTCTACAGAGGGGCAAAAGACAATACACTGACACAGAAAATGGACGTGACAGAGAGAGAGAGGTGGCGAAATTCACCCAATGAAAAGTGTCAAACCAAAAAGAATGAACTGTCAAAAAGAAATGTTTGTTATTTGCTGTTCATCCAAGATGGCGCCGCAGATGGCAGCCTCGGTACTGCGCTCTCTCGCACTTTTCTTGTTTCTGTTTATTTTCTGCGCTTTTGGTCACTCAGACCACATCACTTTCTCCAGAGATCAACTGCTAAACATCAGGCAGTCGTCTCACTATAGTTCTTATCCATTTTTCACAAACCCGGAAAGTTTTTTGGAGATTTTAGTTGGAGGCGCAGCAGCTCTCTGTGGCTCCTGGAGAAGACGTAGACGGGGGAGTCGCGCTGGTGCACTGGTGAAACTACGTCGGCGAGGATTCCGCACGGCACTCCCCTCCATTCACCTCGCGAATCTCTGCTCTCTTCCAAACAAAGTCGACGAATTACTGCTCTTAAACCGGACTAACAAGGACTTTGCACGCTCTGCTGCCCTCTGCTTCACTGAAACCTGGCTCAGTGAGCGAGTCCCAGATGCTGTCTTAAATCTGCCGGGCTTCCAACTTCACCAGGCGGACCGCGAAACAGAGCTCTCAGGGAAAACAAAGGGTGGTGGAGTCTGCTTCTACATTAATGAAGGTTGGTGTACTGATGTCACAGTGTTACAGAAACATTGCAGCCCACACTTGGAAAGTTTTTTCATCAACTGTAAACCTTTTTATTCACCGCGGGAGTTTTCTTCCTTCATGCTGGTCGGAGTTTACATCCCTCCACAGGCCAACGCGAACAACGCACTGTGCGAGCTGGCTGACCAGATTACTACCCTGGAGAGGAAATTCCCGGATTCCTTTACAATTATTCTTGGGGATTTGGGGGACAACATCATACTGGATCACTGCTACACCACTCTAAAAGATGCCTATCGCTCTGTGCCCCGGGCAGCTTTGGGACATTCTGATCACTGCATGGTCCATCTTATTCCAGTTTATAGGCAAAAACTCAAACGTGCCAAGCCTGTAGTCAAAACTGTGAAGAAGTGGACTAACGCAGCAAAGCAGGAACTGCAGGACTGTTTTGACTCCACTGATTGGACTGTTTTTGAACCTAGATGAGCTCACGGACACTGTGACATCATACATCAGTTTCTGTGAAGACGTGTGTGTGCCAACAAAGACCTTTTGCACATACAACAACAATAAACCATGGTTCACACCTAAACTCCAACATCTTCGTAAGGCCAAGGAGGACGCCTACAGAAGTGGTGACAGGGCCCTGTACAAGCAAGCCAGGAACACACTGACCAAGGAGATCAAAGCAGCTAAAAGCATCTACTCCCAGAAGCTGGAAGAACGGCTCTCAGCCAATGACCCTGCGTCAGTGTGGAGGGGCCTGCAGGAAATCACCAGCTACAGACGCCCCCCACCCACTATTGAAGCAAACAAAGACCTGGCCAACGAGTTAAACACTTTCTATTGCAGGTTTGAGACGGACAGACTCCCACGCCCCACCCTCCCCTCCCCAGGGACATTGCTTCAGACATTGACCCCCAACA
>NW_005187415.1:2905859-2908758 GCF_000239375.1 Pundamilia nyererei
AACACATGAAGAGCAGGGGAGACTTAACATGGGTTGGAAACACGAGGGGGAATTAATAAGAACTAAAATCACCTAGGCATGGTAACAAATGAACTTAGAAAACCTGAAGGGCTTAACATAAACTATAAACATCAAAATGAACTAAAACTCAAAACACTGGGTCATAAGACCCAGGACCGTGACAAATTGCTCATTAAGTACAACTGTGGTGCACCATTAAAAGAAATGAAAACGAAGTGTTTCTTCACAAACACCTTCGTGATTTGACTTTTTTGGCGGTGGGTATTTTTATAAATCATGCAAAGCCTGCTCCTTCTCGCACTTAATAATTGCGCCACACACATGGGGCACGGAGGCTTTGTTTACTGTACTCTGAGCCAGCAGATCAATGTTGTGTTTTCTGAGGAGCACTCCCAGCAGATCTCCTGCCCTGCCCCGCCCCCTTTGATAATTGCTGAGCAGAAGATGTGTGTTTACAGTTACAATTCTGCCAGCTCTGAAACACTTTGGACAGGAATAAAAGTGAAAGGCTGTGAGGTGGATGGGAGCGGGAGAGAATTAAAAAGGAGAGAAAAAAAAATAGCTGGCGGTGTGTTTTTGAAAATGCAAGGCCTGATATGATCGGTGAAAAATCAATACTATTAAAAATGAGGGATGGGTCAACAGAAAGCCCTTCAGTGTCAGATTCAATAAAAGATGGCGCCGGGATAATTAGCCACTGGAAAGCTGGCACAGATCTTCGGTGTGACCTTGCAAAAAATTAACAATCAAAAGATATACTAATTGACCTCTGGGTGACTTATTTTCCTTTATATAATGCATTAAATGTGTGTTAGCCTTGAAAAACTGGCTGCAGATTATAGGGACTAGGGATTGAACCACCAACATTCTGATTAGATGGGCGATGGTAAGTGACAGGAATGGAAGGTACAGTAAAGTGAGGAGAGCTATGCTGTGCATTGAACATGGTGTGCCGCTAATTGCAAACATTTCTGTCACTAACTTTCGCTGCCAATTTACTCTGACATCTTTAAAGAGTAATAAAAATAAGACTGGGAGACATATTTGAATCGACTTCAACACTCTGGAGAACGATGAAGAAGACTTTGACAGTTTGCAGTGTTTTATTGACGAGTGTTTCAAGCGCATTGTTATGGGGAAACCAAACAGTGCAGACTCCCTCCAACAAACACGCTCCATCTACAAAAAGAAGTGGCCCAGAAGATTCACCAGAGCCAGCTTCACTACAGACCAGTGGCACGGTGAACATTTTGCAGATGACAGACAAAATTATTATTTTTTAATTTATGGTCTTTTAAACAGGGGTGGCCCAGTACAGGAAAAATGTCAATTTTTTTGAGGCCAATATGGTCACAATGGTTTCCTGAAAGGATTACTAGTACAATGCGTGATATTAGCCAGGGAAGTATCATTAAGTATTGTTTGACTTGATTTAATAACAAATTTTTGCAGGAATCGATAATCTGGGTAAGGGTTGTTCAGCTGAAGTTTTGTGTACTAGTAACCCCACCCTTACTGCTGGACTTTGTCTATCCACCAGAAGAGAAAACAACCCAATAACTAACCACACACACGCACACGATAGATCTTTAACAGCCAACTCATCATTTATATAGTCACTCAAGCCATATAGGCATGCTCCCTGTAGAGCCTTGTCTTCCAGTCAGCCTCCTTGGATAAAATCCAAAAATCCATTTAAAAAAAAAAAAAAAAAAAAAAAAAAAGAGACACTTCTTCTCTGCCATAAGTTGAACAGTCTGTTAGCCGCTGCGTCAGTAATAGTCACTCTTGAACTTGTTTATGAATTCAGAACAAGTCAGATCCTTTCCACCACTTGGCACAGCCTGTGCTCATCCAAGTGCTCTCATTCTAAGAGGAACAACCAGGTAAGCCAATTTAGCATCATCCAGCCATCTATGCATTTCCAAAGACAGTCGACATTTCTCTAGGTCCTCAGAGTAGACTTCTAGAGCTGGAAGGGATTGTTCGCATGGGATCTCTGGTGGGGTGGCCCAGTACAAGTATTTGCACTGGGCCACCCCACGAGGAGAAGGAGCAGCCTGGTGCTGAAGCTTGAGATTGTGAACACAGACTGTAACATACCTCCCATATAAGTCATCTCCTGCAGGTTTACTTTCTGCTGTTTGGAGAGGTGCTGGGGAACTTTGTGTTTTCTGAGGAGCACTCACTGGCTGATGAGTGTCTTCTTAATGGAATTTATGTTTGTAGAGTCCATGTTTACAGACAGATGTTTCAGGCAAAAACTGAACTAGACGCAAACACAGAACACCAGGAATAATGTCTTTTTTTGAATAAACAAAGTTCATTTCTGGAAAAAAAAATACTTCTAGGGTGTGTCTCTCCACAGTTTGCTTTTCCTACAGATTTTTCTCCGCAGGTTTCCTTTTCCAGCATGGATTTCTCTTCACAGGTTGGCCATGGCAAGAGGCATTTGCAGAGAGGAAAAACAGATTTTCTCACAGAAACACCCACAGAGCAGGAGGAGCTCAACTTTACTACCAAAGTGGCAGCAACAATTTGACTGAGAAAAATCTTCTGCCTTAAGTAGTGGGTGAGCAATCATCAGATTGAATGCAGGTGAATGATTACCCAACTGCTTTCAGGTGTGCAAGCAGGAAAAGCACAGGAGCAAGGAAAAGGCTCCGCCTCTGAAACACACACAAGCAGAATTATGTGCTCACATGCCCACAGACTGAGGAGAGAAAGTGAGAGCAAGGAGAGGAGAGATAAATATATATAAAGGCAGGTCAACACAAGAGGACAAGGGAACAATGACAGCTATAGCATCAACAACAGGGTGATAGGATGAAAGACTCGGACATACAGAGGTAAAAGAAAAGGGTGACATAGTCAAACA
>NW_005187415.1:2909130-2945906 GCF_000239375.1 Pundamilia nyererei
CAAAATCTGAAAAGAATTAAAAGGCTTGAAAACTGTGTGACATTGTTAATAGTCATTTTCTAAAATAAAATAAAAAAATCTATGAAAAATCAAGTTGGTATAATTGGCAAAAAAAATGTGTGTGATAGTGCCTACATGTGTTAAAGTTGCCTGTTTGATCAATCCCAGCATAGTAGGATGTTGATTGTTCCCACTCAATCATAGGAATACTCTGTATATTTTATATATTTTATTTATTTTTTACTCTATTTAATTTGTAAAACATGTGTGTATACACACACACACACACACACACACACGTTTTTGACGTAGTCAAAAACATATTTAATATATACACCCAGTAATGCATACACTCTTATATTGTACATATATTTATTACTCTCAGATTTAGCCATTCTTATATTTTGCTTGTTTTGCACCTCTGTTGCTTGTGAAGCTCGCACACAAGAATTTCACTCGCATGTACTGTACCAGTGTACCTGCACATGTGATGTGACAATAAAAGTGATTTGATTTGATTTGAATCTTCTGTCGAGGCTTTCCTTGCTAAACTGCTGAAGGAGTTATTAAAAGCTGCTTCACACTGCCTTTGTTCCTGTTCACAACAGTTTGACCAAGGTGATTAGAAAGAGAAAACTCCCTTTGTTGAGATGATAAATCCTTGTGTAATTAGCTTATTTACTACTGCTACATTAGCACAAGTATTTCTGCATGTGTTTGAAAAAAAGACTGCAACATTGTAACCAATCTCACAGCAGGTGACAGTTAGCCAGGCAAAGCTTGACCAGCGCAGTCTTTTAGCTAATCTCCCATCAGTCTCCTGGAAAATGGGATAATCAGCAATGTGCATGTGTGAAATACTAAAATATGCTTCAGGGTTTTTTTCCCCTCAGTAGAACATCAATAAGCCCACATATGATAAATGCAAAATTATAATTGTCAGGAAGTCACTGCCGACAATATCAAAAATGGGTGTAGCTGCTGTGATGTAATCTATTAGTTTTGGATTCCTCATTTTTAAGCTTCAGTATCAGCAACAAACCTTACCTTTTCAACCTTAAAGATTTTACTCACAGGCCAAATCTGCAATTTCAGCAGTATTAATGAGCTTTTTAATGCTGTAAATGTTTTTGACATGGAGGTCTGTATGAAATAATTCCCTTTTGTAGCCAGCTTCAAATGGAACCAAGGGTAACTGAAGTTTTTAGTACAAAAGGGCAGTAAACTACAAACTGGATACAAATTGGCAATATGAAATCATTTATATGACAGAACTACTCTGAGAGTAAGGAAAGTGAACACTTTCCCTTTGCTGTGATGCTAATTCGTGTTTTGGGCAAGCACTGCCTCCATGGTTGACCTGACCACACAACACAGAGTTTAATTCCCATGACAGTCTGATGAGATGTAATTATTGATTAGTGGTGCAACGGATGAAAAATCTCACGGTTTGGATCGGATTACGGTTTTAAGTCATGGATTGGATAAATTTTCGGATCAGCAAAAAAGAAAAAAAAGACAAAATTTTAACATTTACTTATGAACTTTTCAACTCAAGACTCATTCCACGCAATTATATAAAAACAAATTAAGGTGCAATATAGGTCAGTACAGGGCTTTGTATCTACCACTCCGCTGTGATATAATGAGCGTTCACATAGCTTTCCGTTGACCTGGAGGTCCACCTGTTTGTAGTTGGGCAACAGAAGATGCCTGGGACAGTTCAGCCATAACTTTAAACTTTTCCTGCTCATACATGCCTGGGTACAATATTGTCACTTAAGTGGACGCGCAACGGGATATCATAGCATGGCTCAAGCACGGTCATCATAGTTTAAACCCCTTGTTTTGCACAACGGAATACGGCCTCCCGTCTGCAGCTAAACACTCCAGTAGCTTTTGTAATAGCTTTAGCCCAGTCGGATTGGGCAGCAAAGGGCTGCTTAAATGCCGCAAACTCCTCTGCTCCTCCACTTGGACCGCTAGCGCTGGCCATAACTACCGCTTGACAGACTGACCACGCGCACCATACACATACTTTTTTTCCTTCTTTTTTGAATCTTCGGATCACGTGCGTGCTGAACCGTGGAGTGGGATTGGTTCGGATTATGGATCAACCGTGATCAGTTGCACTACTAGCATTGATGGTGTCCCACCGCAAAAGAGCTGTGATACTGGTGCATGTAGACAATAGAAAGCAAATAGCTTCTACAACTAAAAGATGGATATAGTAAGTAGAACGGCAGAATTGCAATGTTTGAACATTTTTTTGATGTGTATTTTTTCTACTTAAATTTAGAACAGCAGTTGAATTAAAATTGAATTTATATGCGTGCTCTTTATTATAATTTGTCATTTAAAGCATTGTAGTTATAATAAGCAATACTTTCACATAATTAGCCATATTGTTAAAAATTCATTGCACTCCACATACAGCATTCAACACAAAAACAAGTCAAAATTATTGCACTGCTACACAGACTCTATACAAGCAGTCTAAAATGGTCTCTCACATATAAATTCAGCGATTTTGAAATGGGAATTTGAGTAGCACACCGCTTTCATGTTGTCCTTTAAAACCCAACATCTGCTGCCATGAGGAACGAAAGAAGTCAAGGTAAGGGAAATATTATTACCCTTTATATCTTTGAGGAGGCAGGAGTCCAATCCAGCCACCTACCCTTGAGATATCGCAGAGACTGGTTGTTTATGGGGCCCTTGAGTGTCACTGCGAAAGTGACAGTGCAAAGGGATCCGCGGGCATGGCAATGAACTGTGTCCTTCTCCAGAGAGAGGGGTAAAGAGAGGCAATTTCTGGAATGATGGGTGCCGGAGATGATGCCCAATATGCTTCAGCTCTTTAGAATTTACAGCCTCTGCAGCACTGTGTAAACAGCTGGGGAGCAAAACGGGGCGCTCTGCAATTTCCTCCCCTGTCCATTTTTTTCCTCTCCTTTTTATAATGCTCAGTCGGCAATGTCCTTGAGAGAACATAATTTTAGATTTCTCTGGAGAAATACTTAGCTATAGTGCCTTGCCTATTGTTTAGATGCCAATATTGCAGTTTTTACTTGCGCATCCATCACAGGTGACAGAGCAGAATTGTTGTGCTAAATGTTTACAGCAGGGCATTGTTGCCCATATAAGCACGCAAGGGTTAAGAATACTGTTGTGTGCAGGTGTTTAATGGATAGTTGTGGATATGACAACAAGAAATTCACTGCTATCTTGATGGAAGGCCATTATTGTGAATCTTTTTTATGATGCCTGTCGGCTCAGAGAGTTCTCTGGAAGATGGAGACTGTTTGCCTTAGTACATCAAATATATAATACATAAGGAGAACTTAATATTAGGCAGCACAATTCACACCTCAGGCTCATTGTCTCAAGGTTTAAATTTATATATAGATATTTTCATTGTCTCCTCTTTGTCTGCATTCACCTTCACACCTGAAGGCTCATTTAAGGTAATCACCCTAAATCATGAGCTGGTTATAATCACCACTTTAGTATGCACTATGGACGGCTCGATTTTCATAATTGCTCACGATTCCTTTAAACTATCCGACTGATCATGACAACAATTCATGAAGAAAAATCTTATTGTCGTAAAAGGAACCCAATGTGCATTACTATGTGCTTGTGTGCCATTTGTTATTTATTGTGATTTTGCAATGGAATGAAAATAGATTTATAAATGGCTTGATCGCATAACTCCTGGAAAGAGCCTTTGCAATCTCTGACCTGGAAGCATACTGACCTTGGTGTTTAATCTTCTTTTACACTTGTGCAGGAAAAGTTTTGCTTTCTCTAGCGGAACTTTTAGAAAATGTAATAGCTGGTACATATTAGATTTAGTTCTTTCCACTTTTGTGCTCTGTAATTCTGTTAAATGCATAGTCTAGCTTTTTAAAGTTTACCTCCACCGCACAGAACCAGACCAGAAGTAGTGAAGTAAAGTGTATTAGGTGGTGGAAGGGAAAAAAAACAGCTTAAGATAAGATAAACTCAAACAGACTTATTCCTGGAGTGATTTCAGATAACACTGCAACATTCATCAGTTTTCTTTTACTTACATATTTTTCTCCTTGACACAAATACATTTACAACCAAGCTGCCCCTAAGAGCAAGCAATTGGTTACGGTGGGAAGGAAAGGCTTCCTTTTAATAGGAAGAAACCTCCAGCAGTCATCTGGTGGAGAGATGGAGGGAGACAGGACAAAGACACACTGTGGAAAAGAGCAAGAGATCAAAACAAATTTACAATAAATCCTCTTCCAAAAAGTCCAGCAACTGTTCTTATCAGTTACCAGAAATTTACATGCTGTTGCTCTGAGACGTGTTGCTATGAAATTTAAGATGATCTAATATGTTTCCATTTTCTCACAGTTGGTGTGTTTTTGCTGTTCCATTGTGGGTTTATGACATTTGCAAATCACTACATTCTGTTTATATACATCCTAAAAAAACAAAACAAAAAACTTGATGTACTTTTTGTGAATATTTATTTTCCTCTTCTATTTATAAGTATTCTTGATATTTCTTTGCTCGGGGTTGCAAACATATGCTAAAGGCCAAAAAAATTCACAAAGTCTCGAGTCTCACAGGTCAGCTCCCTGTTGGCAGCTGAAAGTGAGCTTGTGCCAAACATCTCGAGGACTGACCTCAAGAAAAATGCATCCCTCACTCTGGCCTGCGTGTCTCACTGGAGACCTGGATGCAGATTTCTGGCGGTAGCTGTAGAGCTCCTCACCTGCTGGTTTTAGCTCTTAGGTCTCAGAGGCCAAACAAGTGAACACATACTTAAAAATCAGACTTGTAGCAATTGAGCAAATTCTAGTTTTGTTCTGAAGAAGCCCAGTTGCTGCTGCAAGTTTGTGGCTGATGGTACACAGCCTGTACCCTACGCAGTGCAGAGAGGCATTATGCAAGGCATTGTGGATCAGGAAGTGGCTCTGTCCACCCACAGGGATGAATCTCAAGAGTGTGTGGATGCGAACAAGTTGTGTGTGTGGAGAGAGAATAAAATATGGTGGTGTATATTAACACTTTTTTCCCCCTGTGCTGTAAAGGTTCTTGCACATTTCTGCTTGGTGCACAACAAAGACCCACTCAGTGACCTCTCACCTTCCATGTACTGCACAATAAAATGTTTAAGTAGCATACCAGCACCAGTAAACTCTAGCTGAATTGCCTCATATTTTCTGTGAAGCTCCACATCCTTGAAGATAAAATAACATTTAAGACTGCAGTAAACAGAGAGAACATGAGATTGAAAAATAAATCTGGGTGTTTTGCTGTTATACACATAAGAACCTTAACATATTGTTTACTTTTATTTTGCATTTTGTGTCATGATTCCCAGAATATGAGCTCTCTTTGGATAAATATCTACATTGCACCCTTGTTTATCAACTTTACTGTGTACTCACTATTGCAACCTTCAAACATTTCCATGCAGAGGGAGATGAGATCAAAAAATAATGAAAAACATAATGCATATTTCAGGCAGAGAGGCGAATGTGATGGAAATGCACGCTGATGATGATTCATGCACATAATGGATCGGGCATCCCAAATGAATGACTCCGTCGCGCAACAATTCAAAGTCATGTTGAGTTTCAGCATCAAACTGTCACCCATGGCTTTTAATTTCACATGTAGCCCCGAGCTGTGGCAGGAGATGTTTTACATCCAACACACCTAAAAATATGACAAAAAATAAACAAAAAAAATAAGGAAACTTATGAACTAGCTTTCTTTATTCTTCTCTTGTTCTGCTATAATACATGAAAGCGCTGGGTAAAAAGCTATCTTTACCCAACAGAAGGCTTTGTGCAAGTCCTGCACAAATGGCCACGCAGAGGGATTTGCAAATAGGCTACAGCTATTCCATTTGAAACTTTTGTGGTTTTGCCCATTAAAAAGATTATTTTTTAATTGCGGCTTTGAAAATACTTATTTATAATTTACCTGGGCGGCATAAATCTGAGCGAGCACAGACCCAAACTGCCTGTAATCCTGCGTGCTTGTTCAACTGAAGCATGGGGAAATTAAAACATGGCATTTTGTGGCTAGGCTGAATTATACGTTTATAAAAATCAGTAGGGGGGTAGGCGGGCGCCGCTCTTTATAATAAAAACACTGTTTTTCTTCACTGTACTGAAATAAGCACGGGATGTAACAAGGTGCAGGCATGCAGACTGCATGAATCTGCGTGCACTTTAACCTTGGGAATCCCTTTTGGGGATCACCAAATACCTTCACTCACACGCTTTCATTCTGCTCACAGAAAGATTACCATCGCCTCCCGTGGAGGGAAAGGAATAGGAAAAAGATGGATACAAAGTGCTGGAGTTCATACTTGGACATTCCATTTCATATTCATAGAATGTATAGCAGCATTTTAGCAATGCGATTGGCAACTATTTTTGCTTCGTCTATTTTACTTGAAAACTACAGACAGGACATTTCAATTAACAATGTTAAACAAGACATAAGGTCTGTAAATTTATCTTAAACCAATATAAACATCTTTTATTTTATGTAACACCCATATATTAAAATTCTCCCTGCACATATTTTGCATTCTAATTAAGGGTGCTCCAAACAGCTTTAATAATTAAACACGGTTGCAGGTGAATATGCATTATTTCACTGACACAACAGAAGAAAGGACAACTATTTTGTAAGCTGTTTGTGTATTTACAACAGTGGCGGATGTGTTTGGCAAATGATGCACAAGTAAAAGTGCAAGATTAACAAGCAGTGTATCCCAGAAAGGGTTACATATCCTGCATCTTAATAAGTCCACGTTTTCCTTTTGTGAAAAAACATGCATGCTAGCAAAAACAAAAGAATGAACACAAAAGCGTGCAGAGACGCACGACTTGCACAAATGCACACTGACCTCATGCAATGAAATGTCATCTCTGATTAGCAGGCTGCATGTTTGATGTGTAAATATATTTAACCGGGATCTTATAATTATTTCCCCATTAATTATCATTGAAAAAACAAAGGATTTTTGTAAAGGAGTGTTTTGTTTTTTTTTTAACTCATGTATTTCGTGTCCCCATTGTACTTCCTGCAACAAGAAGACACTGTTCACTGGAGTTTGCAGCTAACAAGGTCCCTTTGCAAGTAGTACAGCTCAGAAAATGCTTCCGGTAACAGAAAGTAAGGAGAAAAAATGAGAGAAATGTAAATTAGCTGGTGATTATGCATTCCTTCAAAGTAAATGAAAAAAAAAACTGTAATTACCAGAAACAATGTCCTGGTTACTCTGGATAATCGACAGACCTCGACATCAGTCCTTTTCATATGGGGGTTATTTCTTCAGTGAATAAGACGCTTCAGTGAAAACCGAAGGTCTGCGGATTAACGGACCTATTTTTTTCTGGAAAGGCACACTGCAGAGCCTTTCAGATGTCACTTTCCAATGCTTTAAGCTTCCCTAACAACATTACAGTTACTTTAATTGTATTCCTGTGGCACCAAGGAGGAAAAAACAGGCACAGTTGTTCAAAAATAAGCAAAGCTGCATTCTGACAGAGTTACTCCTCCATATGTGGCAGAGGAAAGATTTGCTGTAAAGGGATGGTGCCATCATAACACACATGCCAATCTTCACTGCCCACTGGGAGTTAAAATAACAGTGTATTTGTTTAAAACTGCAAACCCAGATATGGACTTCACAGGTGTAAAAATAGAAACAAATAAAAAAAGAAAACCGAGAACTGATGACGCACTGAGCATTTATTTTTCGCACATCTTTTTTGATTTTCTTTACACATCATTACTGTATTCAATCATTAGCAATTACTAAACTCTGCTGCTCTCTAGTTTGCCTTTTGTCCTGTGTTTTGTTGCTCTCTTCAATTTCCAAACCAGTTTTGGGTGTGATGTGTTACAAATTAAAAATTTTAACCGTAACCACATTACATTTTTCAATGAAGCATTACTGTACTAAATTCTGTAATTAAATTACTGTTAAAATTATGTCGTTGCCCACGTTATAAAGATTCTTCAATTACCTGAATGGCAAGCAGATTGAAAGACAAACAAATAAAAAAAAAACATGCTCTTTTTTCTTTCGGCAGACTTGCATCACAATCAGCTGACTTCAGTCCATCTATGCGAGAAGGAAAATGGTGGAATTGTAGAACCATTAAGGAACGGAGACATTAATTTGATTTTTATTGCACAAAAAGACAAGAGCACTATGGTAAAATGCAAACTGTGTTCAGGACAGAAACAACTGCATCACATTACGAACACAACCTCAGCTCTTTGCAAGCACCTGCAAAGATAGAGTACCAATGGGTAACCCCTATCTTGGCTAGCTTTGCTAACACAAAGTAACAAGTAATGTGTAATAGATTACTATTTTGAACAACAACTCCAAAACACTGCCTCCAACTGGTCAACTGGACAGACAGCTGCCCCAGCCTGGTTCTATATAATAATAATGGATTGCGGTTATAGCGCTTTTCAAGGCACCCAAAGCGCTTTACAATTCCACTATTCATTCACACACTGGTGGAGGAAGCTACGGTTGTAGCCACAGCTGCCCTGGGGCAGACTGACAGAAGCAAGGCTGCCATATCGCGCCATCGGCCCCTCTGGCCAACACCAGTAGGCGGTAGGGGAAGTGTCTTGCCCAAGGACACAACGACCAGGACAGAGAGCCCAGGGATCGAACCGGCGACCTTCCGGTTACAGATGCGCTTCCCAACCCCCCTGAGCCACGATTGTTATATGGATAACAAATGCTTGACGGCCTCATGTGACTACTGACGTTTCTAATATTGGAGAGAAAGTTGCTGTTATTGCTATTGTGCACTCTGAACAAAACTGTTTTTTTTGTCATGGTTCACCATACAAGCATTTCTCAGGAAGTTAAACATTGCATGGCAAAAGTTGCTTGTTTCTAGTAGTAAGTCCACCAGGTATGAAAGTGGAATATTCCAGGGTGATGACATGCCAGTAAAAATCATAAACTTGGACAATGTGTAGTCCAGTGATGATAAAAAGACAGAGGCATCAGGTTAAGGTGTTATATGGTGTTATATAGCCTATATTAGTTGTCAAATTTGAATATATATTATATTCAATTTGAATATATATTATATTCAAATTCAAAAATTCAATATATATATTAACATTTTAGTCCCAAGTCTGACATCCTCTGGCTGTATATAGTTTTAACCAATTAGAGAGGCTTTATTGTCAGAACATGAAGATTTATTAATGTATCTTTAATCCTAAACTGGGGTTTGATTGCACTGGAATTCTGGCACCTTCAGTTAGTGAGCAATTAAATCTGATACATTGTTAAAAGAGTTATTTTTTCATGTGCTTCCAGCTGATGGCATCAAAATATTTCCTGTTATATGAAAGTGATGACATGTCACAGTCTGCTTAAAGCTTTCCTTCTATATAAAGCTGCAGTCACAGCATTTAAACATCCATCTGGCGCTACAGAAGAGGAGTGAGTATACATTTTTACACGTTTTAAGTGGCAGGTAAAGAGAAAAAAATGTTACAGCTGCTCAGCAGCCAACAATTTATTAACTGGAAATTTAAATCTTCTCTCATCCTAATCATTGTAAAATCAGATGCTGAGGCTATACATAATGTATTGATAAATTAAGCTTTTATGAAAAGTCTAAACTAACTGAAGTATGCTCATTTTGTGCTAATAAAATATTGCATATATTGGATAAATAAGTATCAGGAAGTCTGGGCTAAACTGTTTAGCTTGTAGTACTGTGCAGCTTATGGTCAAGCACTATGTTGGGCTGATGCAGGCTGTGGTTTAGGTTTTAGGTTATAGGTTATATTAGATTGCATCAAGGGTGAAAGACATCAATTTAATTTCAACTTAATTTCTTGACCAACATGTTTTGGCTTGTGGCCTTTATCGGGTCATTGTTGTCTTGATTAGCTTCAGCTGTTTTTTGTTCCCCTGCTTCCCCCTCTGTGTATTCATTGTTCCTTTTTTGTAATAGTCATGGTCACCATGCCTGTATTATTTTCAGGAAAGCTGTTCTATGAAGACAGTTCATCAATCACAGAGTGTCTTCATGTTATCTGGCTTCATGTACCTTAACATTGGCAGCCAAGGTAAGTGGTCACATGAAACTGGTTTCTGGCCTGAATTGTTAACCCAGGGTTTCCCCTTTTGTGTTGACATTTCTTGTTGTAAGTGCCCTTCGGGCTTATTTCAAAGTTGTGCTTTGGACATTGGCTTCTTTTTAAATCCTTTTCAGTCGTGTCTTGTTATCTGAGAGTTTAATGGTTTTAACCTTACAACCATAGAAATTAAAGTGTATTAGACCTGTCATCCGGGGAAGAAGGATTTTTCTTACCTAGTTGTTGCATGCTTTGTTATGTTTGATGTTGAGTGTATTTTTTTCCCCTTTCTGCATGCTTTTATTGCTGTAGAGACTCAGGATTGGAGGACCCAGAAGCAGACACTGAGAAAGTCACTGCAGGTTTTAAGAAAAAACGAGCCTTTATTATGGCTGATTGACATTAACAAAAGCTAGTCAAGGCGACCAGGGTGATTGCAAACTGAGAAACTTAAACTGGAAAACTACAAAACTATGAAAACTGTGACAAGACTGACAACTATGACTTGAAGGAAAACAGATTACCTGAAATGAACATGTGAAACTAAACACAATGAACAATGAACAGAAGACTCTTTCAAAATAAAGCAGGAAACATGGAGACGTAGACATGACAACACAATCTTGACAGACCTAAAACACATGACAGACTAGACAAGAAACCAAACACAAAAACCGAGACAGATGATAAATGATGGTTAACCTAAAACTCAACTAAACCCTAAATGGGAATAACACACACATTTTAACCAGAAACCTAACATAAGAGACACAAAAATACAGAATTAAACTCAAAACGCTGTGTCAGAAGGAATGTACCGTCCCTGCACACTCCCCGGGCACTGGATTGGTGGCTGGACACTGCTTCACAGAATGAATGGGTTAAATGCAGAGAGTAATGCCCTTAAAGGGGATTAATAAAGTATACAAAATAGAGTATACAAAAACATTCATCAGAAAAAACACATCAATGGTTACATAGGATTAGAGAGGATATTTGGGCTAGGGTTTGAAAGCTGTTGCCCTTCTGTGGGGGTCGGAGAGCTGTTTGAACGATCATCTAAAGTGTGACAATCAGAGTATGAATCAAAAAAGTGATATGATAGGCAGCAGACAGCTTGAGAAAGCAGACAGGACTGCGATCTTTGCTGCTGTGACCATTAATTTATTTGGAACTCATAAATAGCGAGTGTGTAGCAAGTCTGTAAAGCCTCAACACTGCCCCCCCCCCCCGGTGGATACACAAGACACTACACCAGTTTTCCTAAATGCTGCTTAGGGGCGTTGCTACTCATGGTTGCATTATCCATGTGAAAGACGGGGGACATCACTACGGTCAGGCGACAGTTAATCAGAATTCCATCATGGTCCTGTCAGGGTTGAGGTGGCCATTTTAAGTGACTGTGTCTGTTTCAATATTACAGCTTTGTCGTTCAGATATGTGAGAATCTTATGGATTATGATTATTTCATTAAACTGTGTAGATTAATGTTTTGAAAGTTTAAAAGACACGTTTTAACTGCATGAAAGTAAATAAAGCATAAATAGAAAAAACAGAATTCAAATGTATCAAATTTGAGGTAATATGGAGTTATGAGTGCTCTCTGGACTTAATCTGTGCTGCTGAGTCCATGTTTGCGGCCAGATTGTTCAGTTAACCAGCTCTGGACTCAAACGCAGACACCCAGAATACAAGTTCAGATTTATTTTGCTCACAGATGTTTTTCCACAGTCAAAGACTGACTTGCGACTTGTGAATTGTTTGAATGTCTTCCTTCCGGGTGGCAAGCGAGAGGGCAGACAGGTGAATAAACAAAGGCTGTTTGAAAACTACTTTGCTTCACAACTTTCTTTCTCTCTGCAGATTTTCTTTTTTTCTCTCCACAGATCCACAATGGCTGGAAGCATCTGCACAGAAGAGAAGCCACACAGAGCATGAGGAACAAACGAGACTACTACAATGCAACAATCTGACAGCGACTGAGGGAACTGCTCAGTAGTGGTGAGTGAGCGATTACTAATTGCTTCCAGGTGTGCAGGCGGGAAAAGCATGGGGGTCAGGAGAAGGCTCCACCTCTGAAATGTTGAAGCAGAATTACAAGCATACACGCCCACATGTAGAGATAGAGAAAATGAGTGGAATAAATCGGCAGGACAGCAAAGGAGGACAAGGAGACCATAACAGCACCAGTAGGTGTCCTGTTTTAGGATCATATACAGTGGGTAAAATAGTTATTAAACATGTGACCAATTTTCTCAGTAAATGTATTTCTAAAGGTGCTATTGACATGAAATACTCACCAGATCTCGGCAACAGCCCATTCAATGCACACATGCATGTCCATAAATGAGAAATCTCACAGGAAAAAACTATTGAACGCATGAGGAAAGTGAGGTGCAAAAAAGGCATGGAAAGTTATGGCCCCAGCTAAACACTATCAGTAATTAGAAAGCTATCCTGCCACTTAGTGCAAACTAATATCAGCTGGTCCAGCCCCAACTGAGGCCAATAAAAAGTATCTTACTACCAAGGTTTCACACAAGATCTCATGATGGATAAAACCAGTATGTCGAAAAGTTGTCTTTAGGTGTCTTAAGACCTAAGCCAGCATTTTCCAATCTTTTGGAGACATGGCCCATATGTCACATTAGAAAAATCACACGGCACACCACCAAACAAAAATGTCACAAATAGCATATTGATCATTTTTCCCTGTGCACCAGGCATAGTGGAATTGATTTGGTTTGTCTCTTATATACCTTTTTTGCTTCTGACCACTACCCATGCTATTGTCTTCATTTGAGTTGGAATTTTTTCCAGGACCCAGGTCAGATTGACTACTTTTTCTTTTCAAATATGTATCTATTCATATTATGCGCTGTGTTGTCTCACCCGCAGCATGACTATGCAATTTCTTCGTCGTCTTCTTCTGTACTGGCAGTTGGCAGCCCATTTAATTAGAGCAGGTAGTTGCATTGCCCTCTAGTGAAGAGAATGTAGTTGTTCTACCGTTACGCTCACGTGTGAAATTTATGGTTTGCAGGGTTTTTATAGTTTTTTATCGTTATTTTTTTATCGTTTTTATCGTTAACTCGGTTTCCCGGGGTCTTTTCCTGAGTGTTATGAATAGCAATACCAGTACTGGTTTTATTTTGTTGTATTTATCCGTGACACCTTAAAGGCTGGTCCGTCAAAATATTGTGGAAGATTAAACCGGTCGGCTCAAAAAGGTTGAGGACTGCTGGCTCGGCGTATCAATCAGGTGAAACCAGATCTTCCACGGCACATCTGATCATTTCTCATGGCATCTCAAGGTGTCATCACCAACAAAGGCTTCTGTATGAACTATTAAATTCATTTCAGTAAACATGTGCAATACTTTTCCGCTGTGTCATTTTTCTTTATTACTCATAATTTAATTAAAGGACATCTATGGCTTGATTTCTTTGCATGTTTAGATTGGACGAGTTTTTACAGACATCTGGTAATAGTTTTATGTCAATAGCACATTTAGAAAAACATTTACTTAATATATTTACAGTAAATTTGTTTGCAACAATTAGGAATAAAATAAAGGAATAATGTTGCATTTAAGAATTTATGTTTCTTCCTGATGCTTATCAGGGAACATTGAAATTATTAGATCCTATTGTAAATTTTTAGATCCTTCTACTATCCAGGCACACATCTGCGGGATCTTCCAGGAATGGTGATGTTATTTAATTAGTTAGTAGGCGTGATTTTGTACCCATTGATCTCTAATCTAATCATATTGCATATTTTCAGACATGGGCAGTGACACGTAATCCGATTTTTTTTTTTCAAGTAACGAATAACGTAAGGGATTACTATTACAAAAAAGTAGTTAGATTACTGTTACTTTCTCGTAAGCACATGGTGTTACTGCATTACTAAACCGTGATTTTGTTTGTGAGAGTTTCTCATGACAATGATGTAAGCATTTGTTTGTACGACCATGCAGGTTTAAAAGAGTGGAAGCACTTACATTACTTCAAGTTTTATTCTGTAAGTGGCAAAAACATTAGCGTCAGCTGCAAACTCTGCATGGGAAGCAAACTTCATAGTTCACCAAGTACCTAGCACGCTGCCATGGGAATGTGAAATTCACAGAGACGTGCTTTGGAATTTGTACGTGCTTTGTCTCTAGGGGCCACTGTAGAAAGGTCTATTGCTTTGTTACGTATTCAAGTTGCGCATCATGTTTTTAAAAAGAAACAGTAACTAACTAGTAACTAATTACTTTTTTCAAGTAACTTGAACAACACTGCATATTTCATTGTACAGGCCTCCGAGTTGATTCCTCTGAATGTGCTTACTATTTGTTTTTGGATTATAATGAAAGGCTAGCTTTTTTTATCATCATCATCATGTTGGTGGCACGGTGGTTAGCACTGTTGCCGCACAGCAAGAAGGTCCTGAGTTCAATTCCACCATCAGGCCGGGGTCTTTCTGTGTGGAGTTTGCATGTTCTCCCCGTGTCTGCGTGGGTTCCCTCCGGGTACTCCGGCTTCCTCACACCGTCCAAAGACATGCATTTTGTGGGGATAGGTTAATTGGATAATCCAAATTGCCACTAGGTGTGAATGTGAGTATGAATGGTTGTCAGTCCTTGTATGTTAGCCCTGCGACAGACTGGCGACCTGTCCAGGGTGTACCCCGCCTCTCGCCCTATGACAGCTGGGATTGGCTCCAGCGCCCCCCGCGACCCTGAAAAGGATAAGCAGTAGCGAATGGATGGATGGATTATCATGTTTTGTATTTGAGTCCTGCTCCTTGTGAACCCTAACATATTGACCCAAACTACATGATCATGCGCCCATCCTTGTTGGTTTGTCATTGGATGTGTATATGGATTGGCAGTTTTGCAACTTCTCTAAGTTATCCTGTAAAAAAAGTGTCGTCTTTTTTTTTCTTATTTCTTTAGAACATGACTTTCACATACTGTTTATTTGCTGAAGATAGTTTTTCAGAGCTCCCCTTGTTCAGTTTCCTCAAAGGTTTTAAGGACACACTGCACACCATTCTGCACCACACCTTGTTGGTGCAAAAATACAATTTTATGCCTGTCAAATTGCTATCTTTATCTTTGATGGCCCATGAGAAATCATCGCTGATTACATTTCTACCAGGTGCAACAGTGCTTCAAACATCTGAGCATTCTCAAATAATGTTTCTTGACTGTATCTTGCACACTTGGGACACTATTACTTTGACAAAAATCTGTCCGCAGAGACATTTGCCAAAGTTCCCTCCACAGACATAAACACACTTGCAAGGTGAACACAATAAGCTGCAGCCTGCAGTGAAAGCATCTGAAATCTCATCTGAATTTGATCTGGATATAAGCCACTTGAAATGAGAAGTGCAAATGAGGCCCCTGCTTATACGTAAACGGTGGATTTCAGCATATCTAACATAGACATCCTGAATCACTGCTGTTATGTTTCCTTGCCAAAAGTCCTATTCTGCTGCTCTGTAATTCAATGCTGGGGCTGTTTTTCAGACTTTACCATTAATAGTACTCGTTGTCCTTGTTTTTTTTCAGTCGTGGAGAGCATTCTAAGGGCCATCCTCCACCTAATTTGTATATTTAGCATCTAAAATTATTCCTCGGCAATGCATTTCTTTGATCGTTGTCCAAGAAACGTGTTTGATGTTGAGAGCGGGTTTAGCAGGAAATTCACAACAGGCCCTGAATGAATATTTCTGCCATATTTTTGGAAGGGGCAACACTACATGGCAGTGCCAACAGCCACCAACTGTCTCCTCTTTGAAACTGTCCTGGAAAAGAAGGCCCGTAGTGGCATCTTTTTTCCCCCCTCCTAAAGAAGAACAGGAGCAAAGGGGGAATACTCTTTTATGTTATTTCCCGGTCTGAACATATCAAACTTCCTCTGTGACTCATACCACACATGGTTGATGCACCCAGAGGCATGTGTCACTGATTTGTTCATCATCAGTGACTATTCCTGTTTGAAGATAATTCAACATGCTTCCACTGCACCTGACTCGTTCTGCCTCGGCATCGAAATCAATTTTCCTTGACTCCCGTCTGTACATCCCACTCAAAGCTTTAGATCCTTTGCTGCCAGACTGCTGAGCTGTCCATCATGTGGCAGCCTTTAGCATCTCAGACAGTAATTGGATAGGTGCTGCACACAGGCAGTCTCCTTCTTTTACATTATGCTGTGAATATCTAAACATATGATGGGTATAGAGGAGTGCATTATATGGTTATAGAATGGCTCCATTAACATATCCACTGCTATGGGTTGAATCTTTAAAGTAAAAAGGAACACTTGTCTATACAGAGACAAGAATTATTGCAAGGGAAGCAAAGAAGGAGAAAAATAGAAGAAAATGTGAAAAAGAAACTGAAAAGAGAAGATTAGAGTGAGCATTTTCCATGCTTTTTGCAAGAGTAGTGGGGGATCGCAATGCAGCAGCTCACATTAAAAAAGTAGAACTTGCACAGAAAGTGAATACTCTAAATCAGCTTTGGTTATTTGCCCAAAGCCTCTTCAAGCTGTCAGGTTGTGCACATGTCCAGAAGAACTTGGCTGCTACTTCCACGGGAAATACAGCCGAGTCAAATGTAGCAACATAACTAGGTTTATGCCCACAATTACTTGCATCAAATGTTCAATTTATTTCACACAGCTGTTGTTTATACCTTATATGAGAGCCAGAGGAGCTATACTGAGGCAGCGATTGGCATGTCTACCAAAATTAATTTACAGCATGCTACAATATCACACTTCATACTAAGATACTTCTTGACAACTTAATATAATATTCAAACATACAATAGAAGGGTGGGATCATCTAATATCACTGTCACTGCAAATGGTGAAGATACTATTATTTACTCCTTACAAAGCAGTGACTTCATTATTTTGGCATTAGCTATGAAGTTGACAAAGATTTTAGGAATTTTAAAATGACTTCATCATGAAATATTTACCACCGCTGATTAGTTGAGGCTTGGCAGCCATTTTCAAAAGCACCTCAGTGGACGAGCCAATTTTCAAATGAAAAAATTCCTGTGAAGTAAGCCATGGCCTCTTATTAATATTCCTCTATGCAAATGCCAGATGATCTAACCACACACTAAATGGAGGGGGCTTTCTGAAATTCATTAACTGATTCAACAACTCGAAAAGGAAATGTCTTTATCGACGTCTGAACTCAAGTTCAAGAACACCATCTTGTGCATCCTTGACGGAATAGAAGGGAGCTGGGGAGTATGTAGTGGAAAATGCAAACATTAATTGAAAGCTGTTCTGATGTAACTCTGAAGAAAAATTGCAAAGTTCAATCTAAGCTTTAAATTATTAGTCAACAGTAACAGAAAGGGAAACTTTTTCTTTTGTTCTGGTGTGAGTGACAGGCAGGAAGACAAGTTGAAACTATATAAATAAATCCAACAAACAAGTTTAGGGGCAAAACTTGGATCGATACATGAAACTGTAAGATTTCAAATAAACTGTATTGCACTTTTTCACAATCACTGTCAGAACTATGATACAGCTAATTGCCTCAGGCATGCCATAAATGTAGATTTGAATTAATATTGAAGTAAGAAAATCATAATGACTTTAATGTAATTAAAGTGCAAGTGAGAAATTAAAAAGAGTAACCACAAACCTTTATGTATAATTTTTTATTTTTGAAAGCCTTCGATTAACATCCAATTTTAATCCAGGCTCTACAGACAGATTATAACTGCTTTGGTTACATGCAAGGAAACAGTCCTTATGGAGAGCAAACCAGTGCATGCATTTCTCAAAATCCAAACTTGAATATACTGGGTGATTGCTGCATACAACAACAACTTTCATAATGTAGTACAGCTGAAGTACAGAAAAATTAGAATTAGTATTACAAAAAAATAGTTTTTTTTTTATCTTCAGTTAGAATAAAATAACATCATCTATCCCACAGAGGTGTACATTCAAGCTCTCTTTGAGCTGTCTACCTTGAGATAGCACCAAGCCCGAGGCTGAGGAAACTGGCAGAAGGCTACCACAGGCAACAAGACAGATGGCAAGCACAGGCGATTTGACTTGAAAAAAGGAAACACTGATACTTACCCATATTTTTAAGCTTTTTTGGATTATACACCTAGCTGGACTGCCAAGTATTTCTATTTAATTCCTCTTTGTGTCTTTATTTTGCCAAAAGCCCATCAGAGACCTCATAAGTGACTCTAGTTATCAGAAGGACATAAGTACCAAATGATTTTCAGTGACCAAATCATGCCCTTTTAGCTGGACTATGTATTTGCTAACTATTTGATCTTTTCAAATTAGCTTTACATTTCATCTAAGCAAAAAATGCTTAACTTAACCTTAATCATTCATCAAATCTAAATCTTAAACCTGAACTTAGTTTTTCCCTAAACTAAGAATGGATGTGGTACCAGTGTTGGCTGTACTTCTAAATGCTAATTTTGCAGTGTTGCTTTTTGGAGCATTTTAAAAGAAGCTATCTAGCAAATAACATAGATTTACTAGCGGGATCTCAAGATCTCTGAGCTCCAGTAGTGGTGTGTTAATTTCTGCACTGTTAGTGGTATGGTACTTTGAAGCCAGTATATATTTCTCTGCGATTCACCAATATGGTCTATGACTGTACCTTGCTAACCACTTTAGCTAAGATTAGCTGACATGTTTAACAGTTGAATAAATTAGTGTCAAACGAGCTCATTTTTCATTTGTCAGTGCCATGGAATAACCCTTCAGTCCTAATGCCACATAGACACCAGTCAGCAAGTCCCTATGGTCATCCTTTTCATGCATGCAGAGGTCAATAAAAATGTGGTGGTGGTCCTATCTAGCTATCTGCTGAAAAGGAGTGAGCATTGCTTTGTTTTTTCTTTTTTTTTTTTTTTAAATGCCGTGTTTCAGGACAGTGGTATCCAGGGCCACCAATAGGTTAGGTCCTGGGTAGCAACAGAGACATTATAAAAGAGAGTCATGGTACTTAAAGAATTCTGAAAGTTTATGGTAAAATTGTGCTACAGCAAAGAAAGTGATAGAAGTTCCAGTAGAAATAGAGCTTTTAAACTTATGCCTGTGGGCAAAGTCAGCAAATCTTCTGAGTTTTCTTTAATCTGATTTAACTGGATATTTTTACACACAGTTTTTATATCTCCTTCACCACTGGCATGAAAATCAATTTAGAAAACAATTCAAAACACATGCCCAAATAAGTGAAACGATGTATTTCAATATGGCTGCTAAGTAACAGGACTTGGTAGGTGTTATGAATTTGATCTGAAGCTGAGTATGTTTAGTAATACTTGGTAGATTTGCAGAATGTCGTTAGCTAAATCCACAAAGGAGTAGGGAATCTTAGAACCAGCAGCAACATAGATCAACAGACCACCACCTGTCCATAAAGGAAACAAATCTACTTAAACTCACAATAGAAATTATTATGGGACTTCCCACATCTTCCAAATTGCACTTTACCCTCTGCTTATGTATTACAAAAATTCAATATCCAAATATGGTGATAGGTATTATTATCTATCAGTCTAAAAAAACAAGATAAATTATTTGTCCATTTTAAGGGTTATTTAAACCTTAATGTCACCATAAGATTGACATTTGTGGCTTTGAGTAATTTGATCCCCTAACTTTTGGATTTAAATGACTACCTACCTAACTATTACCATGGTTTAATGTAATCTGCTATACGGTACTAAATATTATACAGTCTAAATATTAGCATTGTCACATTTGTATTGTTAGCATGTAGCTGCAAGTAGGCATGTGTGGAGCCAAATATCAGCTAATAATTAGTGTCTGTTCCTTTGAATAGAGCCTAACATAACTTTCTGTAATTCCATTAAAGTTGCTAAAACAAAGAAGATTGGTGAGAACTCACTGCTGACATGGGCGCTGACTAACAATATACCCACAAAAGCACAAATCCAACGGTAAATAGCTCTAGGAAAACAGAAAAATACAGCTCTTTCTCTTTTTTTAATCCTCTTCTGTCAGAGAATTTGACTTCTGAGGCCTTGCTCCTGTTACGCCAGGATTTGACACCCAGATCTGTTCTCGTCGTGTGCGTGATGCAGTCCCGCAGATTGTTTTCCATCCAATCGTAGCTTGAGTCCACATTGTTCCATACTTTGTGATTTCTCGCTCCACAGCTCTAGATGGGCAAAAAGTGTGGAGATCACCATAGCAACTGAACAGATGCTGTGCAGTGGACATTTTTTTCCAACAGTACACGTACACACATGGATCCAGCTACTTGTGATGTTCAGCACTCACTCCAGCCCTTGGGAGCACCAATGGACCAAGGAGGCTTCTGTGTTTCATGCACTGTTAGGTTAGTTAGAGGCTCTTTATCGCTGACTCCTGACAGTTGTGCCTACACTCCATAACCGAATGACGCTTGTGATCCTTAGAGATCCAAAGGCTTCCCATGGGAATGTTAGGGAAAACTGTGTCCAAACAAACTCATGTATTTTAACCAAAGGGAGCTGGCTAATTATGCTCAGTGCAGATTTAATATGATTATGCATGAGTGAGGTTTGGGAACCTCTGAAGGCGACATTTCTTTATTTGACACACCTCTTTGGGAACTGAGTTGATGGAGCTGAAAAACAGATAAACTCTGATATTTCTTTTTGTTTTGTTTTGCTTTTCTTTCTGCTCACTTGTGTGCAGCCACATTGACAGCCTGCCTTGTAGCCCCACGGAGCAAAAAAAAAAAAAGAGGTTTCGAAATGCACAGGTCCAGATTGCGGTTTGCGTTATCTCATGCTTGATCACTTCTCAAATTGCAATATCTCGGAAAGACAAATCGGTTCCTTCACGCTCTACGAGATTCAGGTTGGATTGTTTCATTTTGCGCCTAACTGAAAAAGTCATTTTACAGGTTGTTTTTGCAAATTGTGTTATTCAGAAATGAGCCATTACTTATACTAATATGACACAAAAGTCATTCTGACCAAAGGCCCCATATTTCCCAGCCTCATCGGAGCAAGTCATATTTAAATGATAAAGACGTATTCAGCTACAAGGTCTACTTATACCTACAGCCCCCTTCGAGGCTTTTATCAGCTAGAATATAATATTGTGCTGCTGTGCCTCAGCTCTTTGCAGCCGTGCCTCAGATCCAAGACACCACTGGCAGAGCATGATCATCTCATTACACCAAATACTGAATTTTTAATGGCCATCATTATGGCCGGCGATTTTCCAGCAGCAGTTCTGTCAGAGCAAACAGGTGGAGAAGGGTTCTGTCAGGTCACCGTCTACACAGGCGAAATATCTCCACTGATCCCCCATTTATATACGTGTCTGCTGAATAGAAAAAAAGAAAAGAAGGGGGGAAAAAAAAGATAGGGAATAAAAGCTGCCAAGATGGACAGTACAT
The DNA here is from genome assembly GCF_000239375.1 of Pundamilia nyererei. NCBI lineage: Eukaryota > Metazoa > Chordata > Actinopteri > Cichliformes > Cichlidae > Pundamilia > Pundamilia nyererei. The sequence goes on from NW_005187415.1 coordinate 2,930,689, forward strand.
TTCAAAAGCCATCAGTTTATTTCGGGGGTAGGCTAAAGCTAATTTCAACAGCCCTCAAAGGATTTGCTGATATGATGTATTAGCCAGAGCAATATTATAGGCCCACTGTGCTCCTATATGCCATTAGACTTGTTTGTGTTGCATTACGGATTCCATCTAATTTAAATGTACTCTGGTAATTAGGCCTTGCGGTAATTATAGGTCATAATTGTATTACTGCAAACTTGAAAATTGAGAATTGATAAATGCAGAGTTATTAATTGACTTCCAAATTCACCTCATATTTATTCATGTTTTTGTTTTTTTTAATTTCCACAGCGGTTCACTCTACATCAGGGAGACAAGAGCCAGCATTCCAGACCGAGCGCCAAGAGCAAGAGACCATTAAGTCTTAAGAGACTCGCAGTAGATGTCGGTAAAGAAAAGGAGAGAGCGATAGAGACGGGGCAGGAGGACGAGGGAGAGAGAGCGAGAGAAAAGAGTCCGATCAATATTCAAACTGCAAAATGAATTTGACTGGAGCGAGAACTTCTCATCAAATGGGAAAAGAAATTGGATATGAAAGATGACCTGCCATAAAATCCGATATCCCACAATGCCATCTGTCAGACAACGGCCGGGGAATAATGACAACGGCTAATGAAAGTTGAGCCCTGGTTCGGCAGTGGTTTAAATCAGCTCCTCTGTGCAGCCGCCCCGTTGTGCTGACTCAGTGCCCTGTCCTCTATCCAATCCAGCTGCCACAGAACCAAAGAGCAGGAAATGCCTAACATTATTCCATCTTACTTCAAACATGGGCAGGAAGGGAATCAGGTAGCTTTACACAGGTCCTGGGAGAGGTCTTCGATTCTGGTCAGAGGTTAGGCGAGATAGAGGTAAGCCCTTGTGGAGCTGAAGGAGCCTTCAGCAGTGCAGAAGCTTGCTGTCATGGAGGCTTCAGCATTTGCCTTCCAGGTGATAGACAGTCTCAACTCTCACATTGCTATTCTGCCCTCCAAAAGAGGTGAATTTTGTTGTCAGACTGATATGAAATCCAAATGTTGTTTTACCTTTATATATGTGCAAGGTTCAGGTGAGTCCCCTAAATCAACTGCTCATCCAAATCTCGCATTGCATTGGTTTCTCTTTCTCAAAAGTGAAATGCTAAAAACAGAGATATTTTACAGTATTGCCTGTGATTGTCTAATATGTTCCTCTGTGTCAGAGTCAAGTTAAACTTTTAAAGTGAAATTACAATGCTAAAAAAAAGAGAAAAAGAAAGCAGCACTTCTTAATCAGAGTGTAACATCAAGTCAGTGAAACTTCTAGGATATTGATCTGGTCAGTTAGTATCAGAGGGAGTTGTTAATCAGTTTCAGGTGCTTTGGTGTTAATGAAATTAACAACAGCTGCACTAGAGGGGCAACAATGAGACAACCTCCAAAACACATAAGGTGACACCTGGACCCTACAGAGTTTGCACAGGTAGTCCAGCTCAACATGTGCCATTGCCAGAAAGTTTACTGTGTCTCCCAGCACAATCTTAATAGCGTGGAGGAGGAGAGAGGCAGTTACTCTAGGAGAGCTGGACAGGACTGCGGAAGGCCCTTAATCCATCGGCAGGACCGACATCTGCTTCTTTGTTCCTGTACTTGTGCTACAATCAGCTGATTTGAGCTTATGAGCTAGGAGGAGGAAAACGGTGCGGCAGTGTATAAGGCTTAAAGATAGGAATATTCCTTTTATTTGCATTGCATGAAAGTAGTGCAATAGTAAAGTGCAAATTGTGTCAGCAGCTACTGAGTAATGCAAAACTATTTTAACAAGTAGTGTAATGAACTACTTTTTCCAAAGAGTAATTAAGTAACACAATGCATTGCTGTACATAAAAGATGCACAGAGTTCCGGGCTGCTTTCTTACTAATCACCAGCAGGGGGTTTGCAATGTATTATGTATGATGCAGTTGTAAGTCTATGGAAAAACAGTCCTCCTTGCTCAGTAAACTCACTAAATACATTTCTGACTTTATAGGTTCATTTGCTTGTTTAAAGTCATATTGAATGCAGCATGAAGACCACTTAGTAAATTGTGGTCAGTATTAAAGACAGAAAAGAAGATAAGTCAGGGTATGCCAGGCAAAACACAAAGATGATGATGGTGAGAGTGGCTACATCCATCTTTTACATATTGTCTGTGGTTAGCTGTTATATTACATAGTATAATGCAGTTTTATGCATTTTTTTCAGGTTGCTTTTGCTTCCTGCTTCCTGTTTTGAAGATTATGTAGCCTCTTCTCCTTGTTTCTTTTGCATTGTTCTTGAACAACAATTAGCACATCAGCAATTAAAAGCTTCATATCATAAAACAATAGAAGAAAATTGTAAACAGATGCGTGCCATTGTTCCAGTAAACCATGACCTAATGCTGCAGAGTGTCAGATGGAGTGACATGCAGAAGCTTGACAGAGGCTTTCGATCTGCAAACAGTTTAAATAATCACTTGGCTGTATCAAAAATAAAATCCTTAAATGTTTGTGAAGTTAAAACTTCACGAGAGGAATAAAATGCAATTATCTGTCTCGCCTGTGTTCTCCCATCCATGTTGAACATGGCTTATTCTAAAGGTTAAGATATGTTATATCTTGGCAGTGGTTAATATTACAGTAGAAAAATAACTATGCAGCGAGAGAAAAGCCAATTGTTCGAGACATCGCACAGTCCTGCAGACCACTGGTTTTGCTCATCTACTATATTAGCTCCAACCTTTGCAGCTGAGAATACACACATTATTAATGTACATTGCAATTAGGTGAATCCATAAGACCAGCGTGAAATTCAAAAGGTCAAGCTGTCGAGTTTTCCACATTTCTCCTGTTTCTATTAGTACAACAACCCAGTATGTGAGATGTTGACCGGGTACAGTATCTTTTCACGTTGTGAGTCCTAAAAAAAGTTAGAGCCTTGGGGCCTTAAATTGCAGCATATGTGTATGTCAAGTTGTGTATGTAAAGTTAATGGCCTTTTAAATAAACTGTCAATCGTACCAGTGTCTGCCCCCCCCAACTCACTCAAGAGCACATTCTTTTTTCTTCTTTTTGTTACAAGCCATGAAAAATATTACCTCAGTTTAGGAAAGCTTCTTTCTCCTCTCCCCTGTGCCTCTGCCCACCCACGTTGACTCCATCCTTTGCGACACAGCAGATTTAATAATTGATCCTATTTGATCCTGCCTATTTCCATTTCAATCTGCACCTACAGCCATATGGGGACAGGGAGGCACGGTTGTGACCGGGAAATCACAGGAAGCAATGACGCTGTATTTTGATAGATTGCGAGGGTGCAAGGTGACTGATGTCAGAAAAGACGGGGGAGTGCCTTATATCTTACTGTCTCATTCAAATATATACACTGCTGTTAGGCTGTCAACCTAAATCATGGCGCACTATTTTCTCTGGGCCAAAAGGAAAATTAGCGATATTGAATCGTCAGCTGAATATTGACTAGTTTACAGAGTTTCTCTTGTCTAACCTAATAGGAACTGCAATTAAAGATAGCCCACACATAAAAGTCAGAAAAGGGAAGAGAGAATTGGTTTCTCTATCAGCAGTATGAGGAGCATATGTTATGATTCATTGCAAGTAAAGTGTTCATAGATCTCACAAACTAGATAAAACTTGGTGACATAACACTATTTCTAGGAGCATTTGTGACTGAATTTCAAAGGGAAGACTACCTCCAGTTCCCTGACATACTATTTATACTGTCACAACCAATGAATGACCTGAATACAGCTTTGAGGTGACTGGAGGGTAGCTGAGTTCTTGTTCTTTGTCTTAGTCTCATCAGGTAGACATTTAGACCAGCCATCACTTTTTTCCCCTCAAACTATCTAAAAGCAGTCTCCTTGTTAAATATTCATGTTGCCCTTCTCTTTCAGGCTAAGATTTTTTATTTGAAACGCGCAAGTGCTGTATCTGTGTTTTGATGTTGGGGTGTAAATGTAGTGTGAGGTCTTTGGCAGATGTGCAGGACCCAGGATTCAACAGATAACAGCTGTGTCCGTCACATGGAAGCTCCCAACAACACCGATGTGATGAGGAGACCAGAATAAACAGGGAGAGGGAAAAGAGGAGAAAATTTTTTTTTTGAGGTGTGAGAGACTCTTAAGTGACGGCCCTCGATAGAAATGTTATATAACACAGATGCATGAAATCTCATTCATTTTTTCATGAGTTCCCCTTTTGTGTCCTCGCAGTAACCCACTCAGCAGCTCCTTACTTGAAAGCCAGAACTTGCACATGAAAATAACCTGCTTGTAATGAGTTCTATGTAATCTTCCGTAGGACTTACTTTTAATTGACAAAAGAACCATCAAAGGCAGCTTCATAGCTGGGACTAAGCGTAAATCATGTTTTAATTAAGGAGGATATAAGGATTCCTTTTTTCCCTCAGCGAGAAAGACTTCCCCAACGGACTGCCTTCAGATTCCACAGTAACATTACTCCAAATAGCTTAACTAGATGCTAATTGGAGGCTGTGCTAGCCAAGAGGAGGCTACGTTTTTTTTAATCAATCCTTTAAGAAAAAAGGGCACCGTAGTGCTCTTTTCTTTTAAAGAAGCCCAGTCGACTGGCCCCGAAACAATCCATCTGTGTAAAAGAAAAGGATTTTGCAAACGTGACAGAACAAGAGAGGTTTGGAATATTGTGTCAGCAAATTATTTGTGGCTTTACCCTTTCATTCTTCCCTCAGAACTTTTCAAGAATACCACTGAAAATGAATTAAATTTGCTGTGCAATGTGGAAGAAATGTGGGGGAGAGACAGTATGGGAAGTATGGGAAGCAGTTAGCACTGCAGCAAGTTGGACAAAGACGGAGAGCGTTTGAAAGGAATTTTAACATGCTGATGGCATCAAGAAAATTGATCAGAAATCTCCCCAATGTCTCCAGACAAAAAGAAAACCATGCTATTTTGTCTGGAAGAAGGTGAACCTAAAACAACAAAAAAATATGTATTGATTTTTGTTGAGCTATTGGAGCTCACAGTCAAAAGTATGATTCACAGATAACCTTGAGGTATGAATGGACATAACAAATCACCGCCCACAGAAGCCATTATCAGTGTGCGAGTCATTACCATGTCATTTATGTATATTAGGACGTAGGGGGGACAATAGGCCATCAGAGGGCCAGGTGGAGGAATTAAACTCGCAAATCACTTAGTATCTGCCACTTCTACTGGCAACACGTTAGCAATAAACACAAACTCATTATTGCAGTGCACTCCTTGGCCTATAAATGTCTCCAAAGCTGAGACAGGAAATAATGATGAGTATAGGCCTTATATCACCGTTTTTGGTCTGATAGGCCAGAAGGGAACCCACCCAGCATCTGTGTGTATTCCAGAGAAATGGCTAAAATGGCAGCTGCTATGGCCTGCAAGTTATTTGATTAGGGCTCCCTGCAGACCAGCCATGCTGCTAGAGAGAGGAGAGAGAGGCAGGAGAAAGGAGAGAATGAGGGGGAAAGAGATATGTGCTGTTGATGCACATGAGATACCAATAACCAGTCTCGTCTCTTAAAGGAATACTTTGATGTTTTTAAAGTGATCCTATTTAAAATATAGCAACAGGGTGCAAAGTAATTGGCTAATACTAACAAGCCTGGTTGGCAAAAGGTCATGCCTCAAACTTCAAAGTGAACGCATTAAACTTCCCGCATCGGTCACGTTGAGACCAAACAGTGACATCACCACTTTACCCGCTGCATTATTCTCCTGAACAATGGATGTTGCCATACAGAGAAAAACTCTATATCAGCACAGGTATAAGAGGAGAATAATTCAAAATGCAACAATTTGAGGGTTTTCTTTGTTCAAGTTTTTTTTTATTTATTTATTTTTTTTTATTTACAGATATTTTTATAAAATGAGCTTCTTCAAAAAAGAATTACGTGTGTGTGTTCGACATTGGTGTGCTGACCGAGGCGCACCAATGTATAACAAATTGATTCCTTCAGTCTGCATGTGAAAGCATGTTCGGACAAGATACCGACCATTGAGCTGCCCTCGATGCAGCCATCTGAATGTGAGTGCATGTTGTAACGTGGGTTTTATTCAGTGGTTGAGAGGAGGCGGCAGAAACACTCAGCAGGACAGTCAAAAAGTCATGACCACACTAGTACTGGGAATGCCACAGTGCTTGTTCTTTTAATAAACACACCCTTCACCAAGGCCCGGGAACAGCTGCTGTCTTATCATACATGAAGCGAGCAGTGTTCATACATCACGCAACGTTACGTTGAGTTAGGGAGGTAAAGATATGAGGTTCATCTCAGTCCATATGTCCATCTCCAAGCACTTTCTCCCACACTCGACAGAGGGCAGTAGCACATACTTGTAAAATCACTAATCATTAACTTAGGTTGTCTTAAAAAGACACCACAAAATTGCGACTGCTACAGTGTGAATTTTAGACAAGATGCTTACGCACAGAAAAAATGATAGTATTAGTGTGTGTGTGATTGCATGAATAAGACGTGTTGTGTCTTGTTTTACTTAATAGAAACACATCACTCAAAGTTATCAGTGATCATTCTCTACCTTTCTGGCTTTTTAATAGCAATAATCATGTGAAGCATGTCTATTTTATTTTTTTTACAGTTACAGCTTACACAACACCCCATGGGCTTACAGTGTATACTGCGACTCTAAATATTGGAAAGCTTTCAGGAAAGAAGCAGTCTTGGGCAGACAAAGATTTTAGTGTTGACATCCAGCTTAGGATCAAGAAGTTTTCTTTGTTAGTAGTCTAAACCATTCAATAACATTATAAGTAACCTTGTGCTGGAGAAGGATCACTTCAGATAGATAGCTTAAGTTTGGTTGTTTTTCAGTGTTTTCTTCCTCCACAGGATTGTCTCTGCCCACCCTTACCGAGAAGAATTACTGAGCGCAATTTATCTTTTGTCTTACATCGTGTTTCTCTTAGTCAAACCTGCCACCAGGTACAAAATCAACCCAACTTCACTAACCTACCAACCATCACTGCTATTCAAGTTTCCATCTTTGTTTATGTCCAAAGTTATAGCAGTGCTGTGCAGTTAAGGTTTTTCAGAAATGCTTTAGTCCAGCAGTCCCCAGCCCCCGGTCCATGAGTTGATAGTTGAGGCTTGCGTGTGAAATTCATGGTTTTCGGGGTTTTATCAGTGTTTATAATTATTTTTTTTATGGTTTTTAACATTAACTTGGTTTCCCTGGGTCTTTTCCCATGTGTTAATAATAAATCTTCTTTTTTTGGTACCGGTACTGGTTTTATTTTGTTGTATTTATCCGCAAACCCTAAAAGGCCGGTCTGTGAAAATATTGTTGGACATAAACCAGTCCGTGGTGCAAATAAGGTTGGGGACCGCTGCTTTAGTCAGAACATGGTATCATCTTTAGGTGGTAACTAGCTGATGTCCTGCTAAATTCTATTGCTAAAGGTCATAAATCCTATTTTTTCGCAGATGACTGGATGATAAAGACCTGGGAGAACAACCACACTAATAATTTTACTGGAGCTGTTTTTGACTCTTAGTGGTGCCCCAGAGTTTGTTTGCTTTCTTGTTTGATCCGAAGTGGCATCTGGACCTTCAAAAGGCACTTAACAAGAGGGGATGGAGTTACTTTTGAAGCCAACATGAAGTGGTCAGTCAACTTCAAGGAACTACAATTTGGGACAGTTTCACATATGCTTTATTTTTCCAGGGCTGGACGTTTATGCATGGAAAATAACTAATTCTCTTCTTCTACAGGCCACAAACTAGCTCAGTTTTGCAAAAAAAAAAAAGAAAAAAAAAAAGCAGGAAATAGAGGCAACAGTTAACCTAGCTCTGTCAAATAGTAACAAGGTCAAACCAACAGCTCCTCTAAAGCTCAGAAATTAAGATGTCATATCTTGTTAGCTTCACAAGATAGCAGCAGTTTATGGTTCTTTTCCAAATGATGCGTGCTGGACTGTGTCATGGCTGGGAGCAGTGATGTCCTGAAATCTTGCTTTTACCATGAGGTTGCCCTGCCAAGAAATACTGTCTTTACTCTCTTGCTATAAATGCAAAGTGTCTCCTCAATTGGCAAACAATCTCATTTTGCTGGGCCTTTAACCTTGAAAGCTGGCATCAAATACAAGGCAAGTTTTATGATTCGCTGGGAGAAAACAGTGAGTCACTGTTCATTTACATCTGTAGCACCATGCCCTCTGGTGATCTTTAGGCACATGACTGTCTCTAATCTTTTTTACTCTCAGAGTTTAGCTAGTCAACCAAGAAACTATCGAGGCAAAGGGACACCTGTCCTTAGAGGCAGCGACCACAGGCACACGCTGGCTTGTAGCACTCTTACCATATCTGAAAAACACTCAGATTTTGCCAGCCCACCCAAGCTCACATCTCATGCAGTTGCTAAGAAATGGCAGCGCTAATTAGCAGTGCCATTTTATTTTATTTTTTGATCTGCCACCCACTCCCTTAACACAGGATCAGAGAGTGTGGGTCGGTTGTACTCAATGTGGAGGGCAGACTATTCACAAGAGAGCCCTTTGCTGCCGAAATCACCAAGATGCCGGTGAGCAGCTTGTCTGATTAGCGCTGATTACTCTCTAATTGGAGTTCTCCAAAACACGATGACCTCTGCTTTGTTTACTGATGGGATTAATCACAGCCTGGTAGAATTAGAAATCCCAAATGGATTCATCCTTTCCTCATTGTTTGGAGGCTGCGTGGCTCAGCCTGTGCCCCTTATGGCCCTGACTCTTTTTTTCTTCTTGAATGCTGAGTGGCCAACAAATTTTCACTGCTGAGAAGGGCGAACCTTTGCCGTGATGCTCTCCCCCTCCTTGATTGCAAAGTTTGATCGAACACAAAACTCGGAGTCAAAAAGGACGACTCTGTTTTTCTTTTTAGCTCCTGTGAAGGTGCAGTGGGTTGAATAAGGCAATTACACATAAAAGAATGAGTGCCACGATGATCAATTAGTTCATCTGCCACTGGCTTTTACTGCACAATTTGTGCAGTAACACACATGTTTGATATGCACTGAAAATTTAGACTAGGCAAAAGGCAAATCAGGCAGAAACATGTAAAATATCAAGTCTTGTAATTTACTTATTTTAAATTAGCAATTCTTGTCAAATGAATAGTATCTTGGCAAGTATAAGTGTAAAAAGCTGAACGGTGAACAGGGGGCCCACTGATTAATGCAAAATTTGGCATTTTTAAGGTGATCAGGATCTTTCAAAATCACACAGCTTTCTGAAAATGAGGCTAGCCTGGCACTCTGTACAAACCAGCCATTTATTATCCTGCTGCAAACCTACAATTAGGGCGATTTTTGTCTGTTTTAATTTAATGACTACTTCACTGTTTTTCACTGGTGCAGTCACACCCTGAGCGACAATAATTTCAGTTTTTCACAGTTTTTCCAGTCTGTCTCGTATCTGTGGAAAATAACTATTAGAAAGCTGCAGAATGGAACTAACTCTTTCTTGCTGCTGCTCATTCCATGCTTGCATCATCGGGTGAAGGATTTGGGGAATTAACTACATTTGGTGTAGTGTACTGACAAAAAGAGAAAAAAAAAACGTGCACAATGACCGACATACTGGACAGGCTGAAAAAGAGCAAAAATAGTTCTTAAAGTTAATAATAATATAGGTTATATTTAAAAAAAAAAGAAAGAAAGAAAGAAAGAAAGAAAGAAAAAGAGCAGCACTGGGAGCATACACTCAGGGAATAACAGCGTGTCGCAATCAACAACTTTTAAGTCTGAGTGGCCACTTCAAACAAGCGAGCCAAAATGATGACATAACAAGAATCCTCAGATGTGGAGGCAAATGATTCACAGATACAGAATCAAGAGAGAGATAGAAACCATCAGGGAGTGCAAAATACAGGGACGGCTACATATGTAGACAGGTACAAAGGCAGGAACACAGATGCATCTCAATGGATGTGGTGTGACAACCCGAAATCATCCAGCAAGAGAGAGGACGGAACAGATGCTCGGGGACGGGCCCGCCATCGTCAGAGAGGTTGATGGCAGAATCTCAGATCCCACTTAAGAGGGTGCTCAGGAGCGTCGGCCGATCCGCGGGGAAGGAGACAGGCGGCCGGTGCTGGCTTGTGGTTTGTACTGGCAGGGAATGACCAGCTTTCCGATAGGCTCACTGACATCTGTCACCCTCTGAAGTTGTGACACTGAATTGCTCATTTTCCACTAAAAAAACAAACAAATTCTTCATCATCATGATGGCTCATATAACCATCCAAGCACAATCTCTTCTGTAAGTGTGTATGTATTGTCTGTGCACTCTCTCTCATTTACATTAGCCATCTTAGCTAAAGCAACCGTACGCTTGTTAATCATTATGAAGAATTAATTATGTACATTGTTTTACAGCTTTTGAGCATAAATAAATATTATAAATATTTTGGTTATGCAATCATCAGCTTATTTTTAAGGGAGGAGAAAGAGGCTGGGTCGGCACCTGGTACTATTTTCCAACTGTGGTGCCAGGCTGTGCAGACGTTTTCAATTCATTTCGCTCTGGACATTTTTAAAGTTGACATATATAGACAGAGAGAGATGGTCAAGCAAGCTAGAAAAAAATGGTCGCATGAAACAAGAGTAAGGCAGTAAATCTCACAAATTGTTTCATGAAAAGTTCTAGTTCTAAAGCACAACCAAACCAGCCTATCCATGCCTGAAGCTGCTACATTGCCTGATTTGTGTGACAGCACCAGAAGTGCACATTGCGTGTTGTTTACCATGGCTTCCTTTCTTAATAGAACATTGAGGCAAAGACAGCGATGAACCCCTTGAACTACTGAGAAAATGGTATAATATTGGGAGAGTGCTGGGTCTGTATAAACCTCTTATAGTACAGGTGTGATCTATAAATGAATGAAATACAATTAAATAAAAGAATCATGACACCACTTTCACTTCTGTTTGTCAAATACAAACTAGAACCAGGAGGTAGATTACCTTAAGTAACTCACTGACTGAAAGCATGAGAAACAGCTACCCTTCATTAGCTAAAAATACACATATACAAACAGCTTTGAAGCTCAGTGACTGAGGTTTGACAGAGAGTAATTTATTTTACAAACTGCAGCAGAATTCATTGATTTTCCTTGATGCTTGCTGACACTGAAGGTTGAAGTTGTAGCACAACTCAAAGAATCCACTGTACCTGGTACTGGAATTGGTGATATCAAATTCCTTCAATCAATTTTGACCAATTTTGGTCACACTGGTCAGCCATACTTATACATCTACTTCCCTTAAAGCATATTCTAATAGTGGTGGTTCTGGCAATTTAGTAGAAGATGATAATATTTATGTGGATAAGGAGGTACAACCAGTCATCTTGTAATTAGAAGCTTCTTTCAGCCTGCATCTTGAAGTATCATTGGGCAAGATACTGAACCCTAAATTGAGAGTGGGATTGTGTAAATGTTAGGTTTAAGTTATAGAAAAAAGAACTTGTATGAATGTGCATGTGAATGACTGAATGAGACTTGTAGTAAGAAAGCACCTTGAGTGCTCACATTGAGAGCAAAAGCATTTAAAATACATAAAATAAAGAAATGTATATAAATATAAAGCGTCTTGAGGTGACTGATTTTGTGATTTAGGGGTATATAAATAAAATTGAATTAAACTGAATTGAAAGTGACATTGACTATCTTAGAGAAAAATAAACATATTTTTCGGAAATGCACTCTTCAGCTTTCTTACTGAGAGTTACTTCCTCATACCATATGACTTGAAAATGACCCTGTGTCTTTACAACAATGCATATTAAAGCGCTTCAGCTGCTGGAGGACATTACTTTGCGTACTGTTGCTCGGGACTAAATATATAATCTCAACTTGAATACAGTTCCCATCCATTTGAGGTGCGCACCACAACCGCATGATGTAAATATATTATGGGGAGCTTAATGGAACACGTCCCTCCTGCTTCCTAATCTGAGGACATTTTCCATTAGGCTAATTGCAGAACAGCAAAATTCAAAAAGCCACAGAATAGTTAATGGTTATGGGTATTTGCCACTGAAGCTTAAGTTCTCTCGTGACACTGAAAAGTGCAACCCAAAACACTTAAGGATCCATTAAGGGAACTAAGCGCATAATCCCAGAGATGCAAGTGAGGACAATGATGCTCAGCTTTAGCATTCACTGGTGTAGACTTAAAAAAAAAAAAAAAAATCAAGAAAAACTTAACGATTCAATAATAAGTAGGCGTACTGAGCAAAACAGACTACAAAGGGCTTTTAATTGGCCTGATGCACAAACATCATCTTTGTCTCTTGCCAGGCCGTCTGGGATCCCGAGATTGAAAAGATCTCTCGTCAATAAAAGCGAGCCTAACATTTTCTGATGAAGGAACAGTCTGCTGTCATCTCATGCTATCAAAGATGTATCCGCTCTGAATGGTTAAAGAAAGATCCGCTCCTGCACATCAAACAGTCTCCCCCCACCAAACACAATTCCAGCCCCCTGTAGCCTGAGCCAAATTGCCTTATCTTGTGTAGGAAACGCAGAGCCGCTGTTACATGTAGCGATACTAAAACATTTAACTGACAGCTTCCAATTACGCACCTATTGATTAAAGTAGATTTCTCTGTCAGCCTCTCACCTTTCCTGTATCCATCACCTGTATCTTCTTTTAACCTCCTTCAGATGACAAGATAGTGGCCCTAAACTGCCCCTAGATCAAACTTTCAAGTCCCATTCTTAGAGAATCAAAAATTACACTTTGGATCACAACAGGCGAGCAGAGTGCTCTACCGAAAGCATCCTGGCTGACAATAATTGGAGTAAAGAGCTGTAATGGCACAGAATTGCACTTGTACACTCGGTACCCTGTGATCAAAAAGACTGCGAAAGGCTGTGGATGGTTTATAGTGTTATTTATCGTCAAAATTGTACATGGCCGGATTCTTGGAAGCTGCAGAAATACACCAGGCTTTGTGTCAGTGTCCTTTCAGCCTTACATTTGGTGAGATAGTTTAATTCCTACCAATTTTTTTTCGTCATCCAAGAAAATGAAAGCGAAACGCGAACAACAACGGGAATAACAGCACAGCTGACTGGGCTCCCCCTGACACAACTGTGCTTACGAGCGGAATGCAAACGACATAACTGGCTATGTAAAACTCTTGCTCTATTAGACGAGGGGAGCTTGGTGCCTGATAGCCTTCATCGCCACTAAAGCTCTTCATTAATCTCCATCCACAAGGTCAAGGAGGTGCCCTGTACAAGACAAATGAATTAAAGCTCTGCTATCAAGAAATGAACCTCGCGTGACCGAACAACAGGGGCTGCTCGCGGGTTTAATGGGAGACGTTGCTATCTCAGTAACCCGCGTATATGTATATTTTTTGAAGCTATAGTTTAAAATCGACTGCATTATTTTGTTAATAATGAGAAAATTGTTTTTTTTTTAATCAACCAACCATTCGTGTTGTGTGCAAGGGTCTATTTTTCTTAGGCACTGAGGCTTCAGACCTCCAAGACTGTTCAACTGCAGTAAACAACAGCAAATTACCAGGGTTTTCAGTTGCACAACATCTGACCCTGAAATAATTTCTCCTCCTACCAAAAAAAAGGGCTTCCACTCGGAAGTAAAGGTTAGCCTCCAAGCCAGCACTTAATGTAGGGGAAATATTGTGCGCCTACACACATACATCAAAATGCATTTAGTGTTGGCCTGCGCTTATTCATACCCCTCCTGAAGCTGCACTGCACGCATGTATCTTTGTCCTGTGAGTATTATAAGATGTGGCCACAAAGTTCACATTGATCATAGCAGGAATTTATGCTTTCATGACTTTTTCTATCCTCGAAGGTCTTCTAAACACCCTCGGTGTGTATTTTGATGTGAAACTGCAGGTTTTATACATCCCTCCTCCTACCAGTCTTTAATCAAGATTTGTTAACAGTGGAATGAACACATTTCGAAACCCAACTTTTGTAGTTTTTCAATAGGTCTAGGTCAGCTGCAGGGCACATACCCTTCTCAAAGACACTTGCTTATTAAGGCGTTTAATCAAAAGTGCTTTGCTGATGATAAGATGAGGTTATATTCGTGAAATACGCCCCTTTAATAAATCCACTCCCATCTGCCTAAATAGATGTTTTTGAGCTATTACATCTTGTCCTCAGAGGACAAGGGGAATCGAAATCTTAATGGGGCCGGATTACGGCCGTCGTTGTCGGCCAGTTTTAATGACAGACATTTTGCCGGCGAAATGACCAGAGAAAAAAAAGAAGAAGAAAAAGAAGAAAAAAATGTGCCGACTTGCCTGCAGAACAAGGCAAAGAAGGAAGCAGTCAGGATCTCTGTTACATGTGTGCCTCTTCGGGCAATGGCTTTGTTCAAGTTCACCTGCATGTGCATTTGTAAAGGTCTTTATTCAAAAACACACACACTTTTTTTTGCACGCATTATGGAATACTTATTTAAAATATGTAGTTTCCTGATTTTTTTTATTTATTTTTTTTACAAAGAACAAAAAGAAAATAAAAATTATCTTAAAGCCAAACTGAATCCAAAGTCAGGTGTGTGTGTATGCGCATTTATGCTAATGTGCAATAACACTGTCTGTACAATGGCTATATTTTCGTGACTAGAACTGGATTATATTGTGATTTATGTGGGATTTAGTGCATTTTTTGTGTATTTCCTAAATATTTGCTAATTCTTTTTAATTATTTGTGAGTTATTCCGTTAAAAGCTGAAAATGTGTGGCACTTGTAATGCAATCTTACCAATCTTCACCACTGCAACAGAACCTTGTGTACTGTTATATGTGCAAGGTACAGCTGACCTGCTCTCACATGTTAACTTTTTAATGCATTATGAAGTGAGTAAATATTTAGCATTTTTCCTTAAATAATTAAAAAACAACAACAACAGGGATGTAAACATACTGTAGCTGTATAGATGCCAGTCTGTGTGGTCGGTCCCCAGGGGAGGAAATTTTTATGGGACAGTGGTAGCCACTCCATCACACATTTACCATACCACTATACTCATTCATGCTCACATATATAAAAGGCAGCAGCATTAACGGAGGTGAAAAACTGGTCAAGGTCAGTTGAGAAAGTTCTCCTGCACACACACACACACACACACACACACACACACACACACACACACACACACACACACACACACACACACACACACA
>NW_005187415.1:2945926-2952731 GCF_000239375.1 Pundamilia nyererei
CACACACACACACACACACACACACACACACAGACCAGTAAAGTGCAACTCTGTTAAATAGACAGTATCAGCAGCACAAGACTATAAAATGAATAAACACACACACACTTTAATGTTCTAATTCAAGCTCCTTGTAGCCCATCTTGTATCAATATGATGCCTTTCACATTTACTAAATGAACAACACGATTTGTTGTGGTACAACTACTAGTGCTGCATGTGAAGCTTGGCACCCTGTGGTTAAAAATCGTTATGAGTTTATATGCGTGTGTTGCTACCCAGTAGGAGGGACGGGGATGCACGTTTGCCCTGAGCTGCTGCACCACTAGCGGTTGTTGTTTAACATGCACACATAAAAGATTGAGAACGAGCATCCCATGCTGCAATGTGGCCCTGCACGTTTTAAACAGATTTGATTTCATCATTAACAAAAATGTGTGGGGGTGTGGAAAAAGACTGCTTTTATCACAATCTTGCAGGTGTTACAGTCAGTTAAGGTGACCTGTTTGCTTGTTTCCAGCTAACAGACTAAGTTCACAGTGATTTGCGTTTATCTCATACTTGGCCTTGGTGAAGCCCTTCAGCCAGTCCACTCTCTGAAACAAGCCCACTTGAAGGCCAGCTGTCCTCTGACTGACTAAACAGAAGGTTTGAACAGCATGTAGATGGGGCTGCAGTTCTCGTGGCTGGAGTGTTGTGCCTGGGATGACAATATTAGGGATATCCCATCTCACTGACATCACCCGGAGTCAAGAATAGAAAAAAATTGTTGGAAATGGAGTGTTCACAATAATCTGAAGTCTGACCTTTCGGCTTACAGTGATTACTCAAGTGTAAGGCAATCATATTATCTAGAATATTTGGCAATTTTTAAAAGGAAAATACACAGAAAATGTGTGAAAACCTAACAGAGGTTCTAAAATTGTATATGTTGTATGTAAGTCTTGATGTAGTTTTTTGTACAAGTGATTAAAAAATTATTAGACTCTAGACTTTCTCCTTAAACAAACAAACAATAAAAAAATGGTGTTATTTGTATTGGTCTTGCCAAATATTCCCTATAGTCGCTGCTGCGTAGTGTGGAAGTTTAAGCCCCACCAGGCATCACTTAACAAAGGCAGCCCCGGAAAGACATTTCAGATAACCTGAGCTCAGTGGGCAAAAGCTCCAATAGAGCGCCCAACAGCGTTTGTTTATTGTCCCAACAACTGGTGGTAATGTCACACCTCAATGTGTAACTTAGCCTTGACACCTTACACACTGGCTTGATGCCCTGTGGTGCTTTAAGAACACCACTGGGCCCAGTTACCGTGTCCTGACGAATGACACTCACTAGCAAGGTGACTCAGTGCTTGCCCTGTTGTAAATTGCACTACTTCACATCAGATTGATCGCAGCGAGCATGTTTGTGTTTGAGGGTGTGCGTCTCTCCTGTTCTTGCCATTGGTGGCCTCTCTTTCTTTCCCTCTTCCTTTCTTGTTCACTCACTGGTTAATTGGTTAATGGAATGCATGACATCAACCCGAAAAAGAAAGCAAAGACAAAAATAAGCACTGTATTCATGGCTTCTCTACAGCAATGAAAGCTTTGGTGAAGTCAACAGCATGATGAAATGAAAGTAATAAACGCTACTTTCTCAAGTACACAGAAGGAGCAGTCTTTGTCTGATGCATAAACAGGAACAGCAGTTAACTGAATTAACATTTCATTTTTGATTTGCATTTCATTTAAAAACATACAACTGAATAAAACTTCAAATACAAGGTAATGTGACGCTTAGCCTATGAACTTGTTTGGGCAGCCAACTCGACTTTATAGTAACACTTAGAAACAATTTTTCTCACATAATTTTTACTTGGGTAGGTCACCCAGGGACACATAGTGGTGTGACAAAGTAGTTGATCCCTGATTTCCTAGTTTTTTGCATATTTGTCACACTTGCCTTTGACAATCTGAAAAGTGTAAGTTTCCATATTAGACAAAGATAACCAGAGTAAAAAACAAAATGCAACTTTTACATTATAATTTAATTCATGGGGGAAAAAGCTATCTGAATCTACCTGGCCCTATGTGAAAAAGTAATTTCCCCTCTTGTTAAATCATGAATTAACTGTGATTAACCACATTGTTTGTTGAGCTCAGTTTCACTGGCAACACCCAGGCCTCATTACTTATTACCACTACCACTGCCAGACCTGCTGAATCAAAAAACAAAACAAAAAAACAAACAAACAAAAAATCACATAAATGGAACCTGTCTGACAAAGTGATGTAAGCTTAAAGATCTCAAAAGCAATCCACAACCGGAGAAAATCTGGAGCATTGGTGAAACTTCCCATTGTGAAATTATGCTATGTGCTCCAGAAACCTCAAGTATGTATGTTATCAGCATTGTTTGTTTTTCTTCCATCCATCCATTCTCTTCTGTTTATCCTTATGAGGATTGTTGGGGGGCTGGAGCCTATCCCAGCTGTCATAGGGCGAGAAGCAGGGTACATACACACTGCACAGGTTGCCAGTCTATCACACGGCTATCTTCTTTTCTTTTCTTTTCATTTCATTTATATTATTTATTATCGATGTTGCAAAAACATAAATACTCCATCCATAATCCAACACTGGAACAAAAATTTCTCTGACTGGTGGAAGCTGCTGTTATCATGGAAATATCTAAGCCAGGAAATGTCAAGTCACTTGATGACTTAAAAAACCACCAGAGGTGACTGTAGTCAGGAGCGAAGTATTGTACCATATCAGTAACAAAGCTCTACTTCACTGGACATTCACTATACAAACTCCAAAATTACTCCAAACTATTGGAGAGACATTGGAGAGACCAAACAGCCACTTCACAAGCGCATGGCACAACACAGAAGAGCCACCTCCACAGGACAAGACTCAGCAGTCCATCTGCATCTTAAGGATAAAGGACACTCTTTCGAGGATGCCAATGTTCACATTTTGGACAGAGAGGACAGATGGTTTGAAAGAGGAGTGAAAGAAGCCATCTATGTCCACTGTGAGCGACCATCTTTGAACAGAGGCGGTGGTTTACGACACCAACTCTCTGCCATCTATAATCCAGTTTTGAGATCCCTTCCCAGACGCCTTAACGCCCACGCACATCCTGGGCCATCTGATCTCAGGAATTCGCATGATAAGGTGGGGCCAGGTTTCACAATGAACTCACCCGAAACTCTGGCTGATTGGGACCCACACCCAGTTTCACACCTTGGCTCAGGCGATTAGAGGATCATCAGGGGGTCCTTTTGTCCCTCTGTGGGGGGATACTCCCACTAGGTTTATATCTGGGACTCTCCACCATTTGACCTTAGAACTGAAGAAGCTTCTCGGATGAGAGGCGAAACATCTTCAAGCAACTTAAAGAAGACAGACGCTTTTCTTTGCAAGCTCCTTTAACTACGATGACCTGGATGACTGAGAACCTTCACAGACACTCCAAACTATTATTACACAACATTATTTGTTGAGTACTTGAGATGTTGGGATGAGTAGTTCTTTCACCGGTAAAAATAATATTGTGCACAATCTTACAACTTTCCTTTTTTATCCAGCTGTTTTCCTGAATTTTTGATCCATATACGTTTCACACCATAGCTAGCTGTCTTGGTTCACATCTTAGAATATAAGGATTTTCTGAAACGTCAATGGAGAAAATGAAGGGGAAATTCACTTCACCTGAACTAGACTCCTCAAAAATGAGGAGCTACTGAGCTCAATTTCCCATGCTAGTTAACCAAGTTAGCATATGGTCTTCAAATAAAAAAAAACGCTAAATAGAATCAGCCAGTGGTGGCTTGTCAGTTGAGGGTGCTACAGTGCTGCCCCGGTAAAAATACTGTGAGGAAAAAAATCCATCATTGTGATTGGTGACTTCAAGTACTGATGAAGCAGTAGAGTTAAATTTAAGTGTTTATTAACACCAACCTGGAGCTGTCCACCCAGAATTAAATATTCAACAGCAGTCCGTGGATTGTGGGAGAGCATATACACTGACCTTGCCTAGCATGCTACAGCGGAGTTGGATAACTGGATGTGGGGGTGAGAAATGCACTCTTTTGCATTCTTTTCAAAGTCTCTTTCAAAGTCCTGGTATCAAAATGTTGTGGATCACCAAGGTTCTATGGGACTTAAAGTACTTAACAGAAAAGTGCAAAAGACAGGAGAGTAGCCATTGGAAAACAGCTTGAAGCTACAGCTTTTTGGCAGGTTTAGCATAGTAGAACAGCTGGATGAAAGCTATCAAATTAGCAGAATAAAACACAACGAAGAGGTGATAAAAAGTCAGCCAATTTTGTCCACAATTATAAAGTGTGTAAATTTAGCAGAGCCTTTGAATTAGCTTTGGGTGGCCATGAGGAAAGTGATAATCCTAGATATTCTGTGGTTTGGTGGACTTTGTTGCCTCACTGGATGTGTTAAAATACAAGTGTAGACACTCTGTAGTGTTTATAGATATTATGTTTTTTAATCACAAAAGTTTAAGAAATATTAAAGTGTGTGTGTTGATTCTCAACTGGTGCTTTTTTTTCCTGACCTGTATGATGCTTTACATTGTGGACCCGTCAGACCCAATTACTCCCCCTCAACATTTTTACAAACAGCCGCTACTGAAATCAGCCTGTAGTTTGCAAGTAGTTGTCATTATAAACATCTTATAAAAACTCGAAAAGGTTCATCCTAAGGAGACCCACATATTGTCTGGACTAGTACCGAGAAAATGAAGACAGCTTAGCTGAACAGTTTGAAGTATATTAGCTATCAGACTAAATTGTTAGGACTATGTACAGACGTCAATCAGTGCAGCAGGAAAAGCTAAGTAATGAGGAGAGAGATTAGGAGAGGAGGGGGAAACGTTGCTTTGGAACAACATGGGAAACACACACACACACACACACACACACACCCTCCCCGCCACCACCACAAATAGAGTCTAATTGTGTTGCAAACATTGTTTTCCCAACACGCCCTAATCATGGCAGTGCGCTTAAAATACAATGATCTGCTCACAGCTAAAAGCTATGATATGGCTTGCTGCTACAGAGGCACAGCTGTTGCTATTCATATAGCAGTTCAAAACCACACCTCTACACCAACACTTCCTTTTGAAATGCTGTTATTGTGTGACAACAACTTGAGCCAGCATTTCTAGAAACTGGAAGTGAAGGTATTTTGGTACAGTGAAAGCCATTTTTCTGGCAATGGATCCAATTCTCCTCTTAAATGAAATTGCAAGTCATTACACAGAAAATTGCTAAGACACTACCTGTTGGTTGTTCTGGTTATTTCAGTCTTTTTTTGTAATCAAATGACAGTAGGTTGCAAAATCTTGACTAAAATTAGCTTTTGCTGTTTCCTGTCCCTACACTGTGAATGTAACTTACATGCATAAATATACATATAACTACAGGGTTCACTTCTTTTACAAATGATTGGAACCTCTTGGTTTTGTGAATGCACCCTACACAGCTGTGAAACATGCAGTAGTTTACACGGCGGTATTTCACACCAACCAACACTCTCACAGTGTGATTATAATACCAGCCTGGCTGTTGTGGCTGCAGTGACAGGCATATCAAGCGGGTCTTCTCAAAGAACCCAAAACAAAGTCAAACATTGCATCCATCAACTTGTCCTATTTTTGGAGCGAACGCTTAAAATAACCAGCACAAATTTGTGTTTTGGTCGGTGGGTCAGGCTGTTATGACAGCACATTTTCCTGCTGTTTATTCATGATACAATCTGTGTAAATAGGGTTATACTAGCCACAAAATTTTAATGGATTTTGAATATATTCACAATGAAAGTGCTCTAGTCTAATAATGGCTTGCTTGTGCTGAAGTTTTTCATATCAAACTAATTAGATTTAATGGTAAAAAAAAAAAATTGTTATTCTTACAGGACAAAGATTGCATTTCTTACTCCAACCAAATCGTTATTTTACGATTGAAAACACAACAGGACTTTCTAATTTGAACGGCACCTCTAAATGTCCTCGAGGCATAGAGCCTCCTTAACCAAGTCTACCTGAATCGAAAAAAAGTATCTTTTATCCTTTAAAGTGCCTCTGTGCTCCAGCTTTTATTGTTTCGATAAAGACTAATGTGTTTCATAATTAGTTATTTTCTAAATCAATTTTCTGTCGTTCCTTTCTACCTCCTCTGCTTTTCATGTTTCTTATCAGGAGCCCCAATTTCAACATTCACTGTAATTAACTTTAACTGGTGGTTGGTTAAAAAACAAAAGCAAAAACTAGTTCTGCTGCACATTTTTCTCTTTGAAGGACCAGCTGTGAATAACCGAATCTTGTGAATATAGGCACTGTAAAAGCAGGCATGCATTACACGTCCAGATATAAATGCACACAGGGGAAAAGGCTCATGCGCACATATAAAAGAACACAGAGTTTATCTAGCAGATAGAAACGGCTCTATTTGGGCATTAGCTCCGAGCACTGGAAGATAACATTGGAAATTAGAGCGTATAAAAGCTTCCCCACTGGGAGCACCATTGATGGGTTTACAGGCAATTTTCACACAGTGTGTCCATGAGTACTGTATTCATGTGTATGCACATGCTGTATGAACAGTAAATACAGTAAATGCGTACGTGAACAGGTGCACATAGATACTTGAACGCATGTGTGTATGTAAGGTTGTGGCTAGCGTCTAAGTGGGAGAGTTGAAGCATCTGGAGAGTCATCCCAGAGCACCACGACACACACACACACACACACACACACACACACACACACACACACACACACACACACACACACACACAC
>NW_005187415.1:2952751-2957405 GCF_000239375.1 Pundamilia nyererei
CACACACACACACACACACACACACACACACACACACACACACACACACACACACACACCCAGCCCCACTCGTCCCGTCCTCCTCTGTCTCGCTCTCTTTTTTATTTTCACTCCTGTTCCCCCCTCCTCGTTCTTTTTTGTGGTTTTATTTGAGGCAGAACTGAATTCCTCAATTCCACACACTGAGCGCTGTTGATAAGGGCCTTCCTCGCTGCACCCGGGCCCCAGAGAAGGACACAGCGTGCCCGCAGAACGCCAAAATAGGATTCCTCAAGACAATGAGGTCCATTTGTTGAGTTAAGCCAGATGAAAGGCCCATATTTAGGCAGCCACTGTTTCTGCCACCATCTCCCTGTTTCCCCATTGTCAGCTAGAGAAAAATAAAAGCTTATTAAGTTAAAAAAAACAAAAAGTAGTGGAAAAGTGTTTTGGCACCGTTAATGAGCACAGAAGCCAGCCGGACTGCTGATGTTTCTTCTCTGCATGGATTCTTTGTATTATCACATATTTATGCATTTTATTGTATAGATGATTTAAATAAATACCTTTAGAGATTTTTCTCTATAATGCATTGCCTCAAAAATAACAAAACAGCAATTACACATCATTATGTGGATGAAATTAGGACTGCTGTTTTTTATGAGCTGAATGCATCAGCTAAGTGGAACATAAATTGATAAGGACAAAAAAAAGGAATAATGTGTTCTTCTCTAATGAATGATGCGAGAATACTTTTTTGTTCCAATGCCAATCAACACTGTTTGTGTCCCATATTGCTAGGAGGAGAAAATGAAGTTATAACAAGATAAATAAATTACGTACAACATTTGGAGATTTTATTTAATGCGATGTTGCTGTAGCTCTAAAAAGCAACGTAATCAAATTCTGCAAAACACACTGTAAATACGATAAAAGTACAAAGCTGCTAATTGATAATATGATTAGCTTAATGCAGCATAATCAGCGTAAATGGGATGTTACACTCACTGAAGCAGGCCACCATTACTTCTAGTTATTCCTCATTAACTATATGTCCCATTGATTCCTCCAGCGGTGCGGTAAATAGCACAGATCTCACCGAATGTCTGCAAGCAGCCGCTCTCACTGGGAAGTGACATCATCCTCGAATAGCATGACGCCACCTTACGTGAGAGAGTTCAGCAGGTGCCCCATTTGTCGTATGCTCTCTCCTTTTCTTTTCACCGAAATGTGTCGTACTTGTTCCTCCACCTCCCTCTTGTGCGAGTTCATTGTCATACAGTGCGACAGAGTGTTCTTCCAGACCTGAAGTGGTATTGCGCATCAAATGAACAACCTCTTCAAAGGAGTCGCTGCCACAAGGGCTGCTGGTGGCAAATCCACTGTTCCTGCTCTGCTCTCCTGAGGAGCACAGACATGAATGCGAGGTCCTCTTATTTCACTCAGGTGCCATTATGTGCTTCTCCTGAACTTCTATTTTGCAAGATGGGACCTCCCGTTGGTCATAACCACAGAGTGTCAGCATCAAACTGCTGCTTGCAGGAGGCTCATCATTTGTGTCCTGGAGAAACCTAGCAGTCTGGCAGTTCCTAGAGTTAATTCAGGCTCTATGTCCGTGACTCTTTCACTTTCTGTGACCTACAGTACACGGAGGGGAGAAGTGGCTAAGTCAAAGCCTCTTACACAACTGAGAGTAAAAGTCAATGAAACAGCTTTAAACCAAAAAGCTGCAAAGTTTCAGAGAATTTTTTTTTTGGCAAACAAAGCAAAAAAACCCCGTCCAATTTCATTGCACGCCGATTTCAAAAGATGAGGAAAATTATGTACAGGCAGGTAGGAGGGACTCTGTTTTACTGTAGTGTCAATGCTTTCCTCTGACGTATGCAAAGAACAATCAGAGTTTAGCATAACTACTAAGAAAACATTCAGTGAGCCAGACCTTATGCTGCTGCTGATGTTTAAGTGATATCAGATATCAAACAGATAATTGTATACACTGAATCTGGTGGCTGAGTTTGATTGGATGAATAAAACAGGCCCAACTGAAAAGTCTGGGAAAGTTATAGCGATTCATCTCGAGGGGAGCATCGATATCTGCGCTAAACACCATGGCGATTCATCTAATATTTGTTCAGCAGTTTCACATCAAGCCACAAATGTCAAAATCACTGTAGTGCGAGAGAACAAATCAGAGGATTTTCAACAATGAACAATGAACTGATCAATGAACTGACAGACCAGTGTCGGCACCCCTTGAAATATGCACCTATTGAATTGCCATTATCAACTGTAATTGCTCCCACAGATAATCCTTGATTGCACTCTGTTGCAGACACAGACACGGACAGGTGGAAACACCAAGGCCGAGCAGTCATTCCTGATATACTTCTTTGAAGTTTGCTGTCTTCAAAGGACCCTTGCACTCACCATACAATGACGTCACTGACCCAGGTGGACTCAAGGCTGCAGGTGCCCTGCTCTAACTAGTCATAAAAAGTGCATTAGCATCCATTCTAAACAGATATTCACTAGCTGGGCCCATGTCCTCATTTTAGGTTTGACAGTGTTTTATTGGTAAAGGTGATGGCTTGGCAATGAATTGAGCTGCGGTTTGGGAAAGGCCAAACCGCAGCTTGGGAAAGGCCTCAAAGAGGACTGGTGGCGGCTCCTGGGCCTGCCAGATCCCCACGTACTAAATAAGTCAATAAAGTTTAAGAATTGAAAAGGGGAGGGAGGGGAACGTAAACGAGCATGAACAGCTTGTAGAACTGGGGGAACCTATATAGATGAGAACCGGAAAGAGCTTGTTTTGAGGCGTGGTCCCGATCCTGAAATTCCAATGTTTAATCTCCAATAACTGAAGCAAAGCAGATTGCGTAGGGGGAAGTTAAGAATAAGTGTATGTGTGGCTAAGTCAATCAAGAGCCGGAAGGTTAGGAGACCGGCAAAACCATCTTGCAAAAAAAGCACCAGGAAAATACTACCTTAAGCCTACCCTGAGAATCTATGTTTTACTGCAACTAATAAGAGAGACATGTTTTCAAAGTAAGCAAAATATTTGAATGAACTAACTGCGTAAATCAGTTGGTAAGGGGTTTGCAACTGCTGGGAAGAGAAGCAAAACAAAAACTACAAATACCAACAGGTGAATTATTGATAGTATGATAGTAAAACCGGTAGCCCCTGAAGTACATTTAAATATGGAGTGCCCACTCATCTCACCTCACCTTATTTCACCTCAGGTGCAACACTGTTATCCTTCCAATAAACAGAGTGCAGCAATCTAAACTCGTTTCTCAGTGAGTTTAAACACATAACACAAAAAATGTGTGGAGACCATACCAACAATGTTCAAGCTCCCAACAGTACGGCACTCCGTCTCACTGAATAAAAGAGATAAACAGAACAAAAGAATTACAAATAAACAAGCCAGTTGGTTAAACTATAAGGCGAAATAATGAGAAGATGAGCAAACAAGCCGGAAGGCCAAACAAAACAATAAAGAGCAAAGCAGCAGCGGCAAACACACTTGCAGGTGAATCTACAAAAGAGAAAACAGGCATTAACTGGACCCACCATACTGCATACTAAAATTGTACATTTTGATATTGGAAAGCTACACACTGCCTCTGGTGTTGGGCACTAATGCACACAATCACTGAAACTGGGCAGGACAACAGTGGAGTTCCACAAACAATATGCTGAGCCAGAACAGCAGATCAATGCTAAAATGTAAGGCAGTCAACCACGGTACGCAATAAAAACAACACAAACTTGTGCATGTTAAACCATCTCTTTCAACTACATACCCTGAACATCAGACAATACCCGCGACACAAAGGTAAAGACCAGAAGGCACAAAGTATTAAGATAACACTGGCCACAGGTTGCTTGTATAATTCAGTCTTGATTAGGTAAATAGATGAGATTTCCTTTTAAAATGTTTAGTGCAAGCCACACCGTGTCACATGGAATTGATAAACTTGTATGTAGCCTGTACAGTGATAATACCTGCTGATTTGTATGATACAATCCCTCTGCGGTTTCTTTTCATGCTGCATCCTCAGTGCTGCTGGAGGACACATCATACAAACAAGGCTTCTGCAGCCGCAACTCAATTGGACTTTCTTCTTTGTCAGAATACCAAAGATTTTGTTTTCCATATTTACCTCCATCCATGTTGTTGTGTTGTCTCACTGCTGGATGGTTATGTTCAGTTTACAACAATCTTTTATCCCTGCCTGTCTTTGGTTGCAAGATCATTACAATAGCCAAATCTGAACCTTTTTTACCGTACAACACAGAGCCATTGTTGTGAAGTCATGGCCGAACGCGTTCTCACAGTTCTTTCCACACTGGTCATTGTTCAACTTGGACAGTCCAAAAATTGCAGTTTGTGCCTGGCATGGTACAAGTCATGTTTGTGTATTTTACCTGCTCCAGGGGAGTTCCTACATGTTGGAAAGGATTTTTAAAATATAAACTAAGTTACCAAGCAGCACAGAGAAACAGAAGTAAAGAGAGAGTCCATATTAAACTCAATTCCAAATGACAGTTCTCTAGCATAACCACCCATTCTACATACAGTGGGGCAAAAAAGTATTTAGTCAGCCACCGATTGTGCAAGTTCCCCCACTTAAAATGATGACAGAGGTCAGTAATTTGCACCAGAGGT
>NW_005187415.1:2958777-2960403 GCF_000239375.1 Pundamilia nyererei
GTGTACCTCTGGTGCAAATTACTGACCTCTGTCATCATTTTAAGTGGGGGAACTTGCACAATCGGTGGCTGACTAAATACTTTTTTGCCCCACTGTACTTAAGTGAACTCATTATTAAATAGGTTATTTTTTTAGTGCAAGTCACAAGAACACATCAAATTAATCAAATTAATATTCAGCAAGGCATGCTGCTTGTGCAAAAAGACCAACCCCTCATTTTTTCCAGGCTTTCTAAAGGTAAAGATTGTTCTTTAGACATTGGCTGCTTTTTCACTCATTTTTCAGTCCAGTCCTTATATCTGAATATATTCAGAGGAATGGTTTTTGTTTGTGTGTTGAGCTACTTAAAACTGTCATATGAATTATTGAAACTTAGAAAAAAGACCTAATCTAACAAAATGCCTGCATCTTCAGGTGTTTTGTTGGTAGCAGCCTGTCACAATAAGATAATTTGTTCCCTTTCATTTAATTGAATCTTTGGAAAATGCCAAAGATAATACAGTTTGACAGATGCAAAGCAATATTTTTTGCTGCAACAAGGTGATCCCCAAACAGCTATTAGAAAAAAAAGGCATGCAATATCTCAGTGCGGTGTGCAGTATGTCCTTAAAAAAAACCTGAGGAAGCTGGACAAGTGGGGGACAAAATAAAAAGTGGCAGTCACTGCAGAAAGAGGGATTCCTGAGGGAAACAGGAAGCAAAGGCTGATATATACCAAATTACACAGGACCAGTCAGTGGAAACAGGTCTTGTGGAGTGATGATCCAACCTTGAAATTTTTTGGCTCAAATCAGTTTGTTTTGAGGCATCTTTTTTCTATTTTTCATTTTTGTCGATTTCGCAGATACAAAAACAACCAGAAAGCATCTGATTGGCTCTGACTGGTTTATTTTAAGCATGAAAATGATCCCAAACACACTGCCAATGCAATAAAAACATACCCGTATAACACAGGAACACTATCAGTCATGGGTTGGCCTTCCCAGAGCAACCCATGACCCAATTTCCTTCGGGGTCAACCTTCAGGATCAATAAAGTTTTATTGAACTGAATTGAATTGAATTGAACATTGTCGAATCGGTGTTGGATCATCTTGACAGCCAACATTCAAAGAAGAGCTTTGAAAGTCCTTCAAGAAGCCTGGAGAAGTATTCCTGAAGACTACTTAAAGAAATTACATGGAAACTGCCTAAGAGAGTTCAGCTTGTATTGAAGAATAAAGGTGGTTATGCCAAATATTTGCCTGCAAGGTCATTCAAATTGTACAAACGCTGTTTTTGCCTTATATACTGTTTTTCTTTTAATGTATGTTTGCACACACTTCAGTAAATCGCTGCATCTATTGGGCATTTTCCTAGCAATATTTAACACTTAATCCCCCGCGGAGTAGTGGGGAATAAGATATTGTGGGGAATAAGATAAGTAGTGGGGAATAAGATATTGTGGGGAATAAGATAAGTAGTGGAGAATAAGATAAGAATAAGATATAAGGCAGGGCTGCCCAATCCCAGTCCTCGAGAGCTACTATCCTGCAGCTTTTAGATGCATCCCTACTCCAACACAGCTGAATCAAATGGTTTGATTACCTCTTCAGCATGCCATCATGTTTGGCAAAGGCCTGATAAC
>NW_005187415.1:2960836-3012459 GCF_000239375.1 Pundamilia nyererei
ATGGGCCAAAGAAACAGACAAACAAGAAACCGCATGTCGTTATAAGAAAGAAAGTGAAACTGTTTCATGTGAATAAGAGTGTGGCCTATCTGTGTTTCTAAAATTGTTTTAGTTTTTTTTTTTTTTAATTTTTGCACTGGGATAAAAAATCGAGGGAGGTGAGGAGGTGCAAACACAGACTTGATGACTTGTGTGTTTTTAGGCATGGTCAATAAGAGAAAGGTTTGCAGTTTTATTGGCATTGATTAGAGCGTTATACCATACATTGTTGCAAGATAATTACATTAACTGGTCTCGCTTAATCGCATTAGGAATGCGAGAGAAGGGAATGGAGTATGTCATATCCTCGCAGATACACACATCATAGCCTCGGCCGTTCTGCTTAGTTGGTTTATCTGGCAGGAGGCCAAGCACCTATAAGAGCTGTAGGGAATTTGCTGACTTCACTGACAACTGTGCTTTTTATTTTTTGAAAGGGTAAGGCAACATTTTTAGGGTGATGATTTATGTTGTTTCTCTGTCCTCAATGACTGTGGAGACAACGCCAACCCAGAGATTCTAGTTTCAGCCTATTGTTTGGATCGCTTGGCAGTGACATGCCTTTGTTCCCCAAAAGCCAAAATTGTACCACCTCTTAACTTCGTTCAGAAGTTGTCACAACACCTGACCTCTGGGAAAGAATAATCCCTGAGAGAAAGTGACATACCGCGCCAAAGTAAGGAGCAGTTTTAGTTGAAATGCCTCCTACGCCTCATTGCCCTGTGACCCATTTTATGCAAGCACCTTCGCAGTTTGTGTCCTGTCAGTATCTATAAAAGCCAGTGTTCCTTAGAGGCCAGCTCAGGCTGCTCTTGAGGTTAATTGACCCCAGGCAGTCTACCTCCCTTCACCCAAGTCATGGGGGGGACCACTCGGTGTGTGTACAGAAACTAACAAAGCTGCCCTCTGTGAGAGCTTGTGCCTTTTCCATTCTCCTCTTAATCAGAGGCTTTTAACTCTAAATATACTCCCATCCCTGTACCTCTCTCAGTTTATCACTGTATACCCCTCAATGCATAATGAGACATTTCACACCTCAGAGAGACACATTGAGGTCTGCTGCCAAGACCACACCTGTTCACCAGGGGCTCCTGCACCTCCTAGCTGCCCTCATTAGTGCCTGAGTGAACGCTGCTGGTCTGCTTCCATGTTTAGCACACCAGGCAGCAATTAAGGTTGCGTACAGTTAATGAAAATCTGACTCAGTCTGTTACTAGATAAATGATGGGCAGACCGTGCAACGAGCTTGAACGTATTCAAGAAACGCAACAGCTGGAATCAGCAAATTCACATTTTAGCTTCCTGTGCAGAAGGAAAAGCTCCATGAAAGATATTTAAAAAAACAAAACACTCAAAGCACAAAGCTTCTAAAACACTCTAAAGGCTTGGTAAGCAACACAATCGACCATTACAAAACCCATTGCTTTCCCAAACTGATAAATATACGCTCTCAAACACACCGAAGACTCGTGGTTTTCTCTTCAGCAGTTAGAGAATTTCAAAAAGCCTCATTCTCGCTGTGATAATTACCCAAGCTGCTCTCTGATGGCACATTTGCATAATCATCATCAGCCATTCACAGAGGACACACAAAGGATTATAATGAGGCAACAGAGAAACAAGAAGCATTTCAGGGGGCCATTGAAGACTCACACTGAGAGGGCAGTCGTCGCCTGGTTTTTGCACACAGAACGCCACAAAACAGGAAGAGGATCATCTGTTTAGAGCAGAAATGCTTTGGCCAACGTGCCCCTGACTATTCACGTTGCATAAATGAGAATTTAAGCTGAGGTGAGCCAGAGAGTGGAAAATGGAGAAGAAAAAGCTCCTATCCTTAACAAACTTGCTTTTGCAACAACCACAGTAGGAAGACACAGCAGGAGCTGTCAGTTATACCTGCCTTTAAATCCACAGTTATTTCTTTACACTTTGTTCTACCTTGCTACAGCTTGAGCGCATTTGCAAAGCAGCAGATGTCACATAAACTTTATTTTATCCTACAATGTAGATTAGCATAAGGTCTGCAGAAGATATTGCTTACACAAACACACACACCTTACCTCAGATACACTGAGACTTTTTGACCTGAATGCTGGGTTTTATAACAAAAGTTCTGAAGCAGCAAAAACAAAAGTATATGATATTGTGGTAGACCTAAATGCCAGAAATAAACCATATTAGCAGCAAAAACACTACGATTAGAACAGACGCTGATGCTGATGCATCTTTATAAGGATGGTGCTTTGTCTACATCAACAGCTGTGTGCAGTGGCTCAGGTGTGTTTTGATCTCTCCCGAGGCTCTCAGATCTTATATAGCCTTTTAATGAAAGGGTTGTAAACAAAAAAAGGGCTGAAAAAATTCCTCTTGCAACTAAATAAAAGAAATGGCAGCAATACTGGCTAGTTTATTAGTATTTTGGTATTTAGGCAGCAATTTGAGAACCCATAGGCTAGTCTGCTGACTTTGGCCCTGGGAGCAGTGGCTTGTTCTTAGGGCTTTGTTGTGTATGAATCCAAATACATTTTTTAAAAGGTTAATAAAAAGCTAAACTGCCATAACACAATTGCCAGTGGTTTAGAGATTGGTTTGGACACCTACATTTGACTTTTTTGCACGCAATCAAAAATCGCTCAAACATAGTTAATATCACTTATTACAAAAGGACAACAAACAGTAACCAGAAAGTTTCTAGCTTAAGAATCTTGTTCCTTGGCTACAGAATTTACATATTTATGTGCTGATATCCACATTAGATGCTGTATTAGTAAAATATGCCATAAATTCACTTCTACCCATTTAAATATTTCTAGGTTAACTTGTGTTTTTTCTGTATTTATTAATTAGTTGACAAAGAAATTTAGAGGCCATTTGTAACAAGAGAGCTTAATGTCAAAGGTTCAGACATAGCAACAATAATCAGGTAGGCTGCGATCTTTAAACTCAGTTACTCACTTGGTACTACAAATCCCAAAGTCTGTCAAAAAAACCCCAAAACAACTCCTCACCAGTCTGAGGAAAAGGCAGGGTGGATCAATGCTTTCATATTGTTTAGACATGATACATTTGTACCATTCAAATGGCCCATCAGAAATTGAGACGCATAAAACCAAGCAATGCTTTTCCAATTTTCTGTTGTCCAATTCTGAGCTCTGTGCAAACTGTAGCTTCAGTTTCCTGTTTTAAATTGACAGGATTGATTTTCTGCTTCTTCTTTGTCATCGTCTGCTCTGTGTTTCCAGAGATGATCTTCTGCATACTTGGTTATAACAATTGGTTATTTGAGTTACCTTTACCTCCCTTTCAGCTCAAAACAGTCCAGATATCCAAGGCATTTAAAAAGGCAGCTTTGCCCAGACAACTGCCCCTCACTGGATACTTTTTTTCTCTTTTTCTGGTCATTTTCTGTAAACCCTACAAAGGTTGTGTGGGAAAATCCCAGTAGATCAGCAGTGTTTGAAATAATCTGGTTTTTGGTGTCAGGTCATGTTCAAAGTCACTTTAATCAACTTTCTTCCTCACTCTGATGCTCTGTTTGAACTTCAGCAGATTAGATTCTGTATTAATCCTACAATATGAATGCGGTATTTGATGACCTTAGCGCACATTTTTAGCAAGGATTCTATTTAGGTTCCCAATCAAAGTGTGTTGTCATTCATTGCCCTACAGACTGAATTGAATTGAACTGAATTAAAAGCCTTTATTGTCATTTATTTATTCATTTTTTAAAGTACGCCGTCGCCTGTTGTACTAAGGGTTAGTGGTTAGGACAGTATAACGACTGCATGCAAGAGATGAATTTACCCAACATGACTTCACCATTTTTTAAACTTCCATTCTTCCTGATCTTTTTTGGCCTTTATCACTACATTTGTTTTGTACCACAAGTGACCACCCATGTGACTGAAAAATACAACAACAACAACAATCTCTAAGTTTACTTTCACTCTGTTGCATTTGCAAACACATGATTACAGTTTGTCTGAGTGGATCAGCATCATGTCATAAAGGATATGTGAAATCAGATAACAAATAACCTCAGTTAGGCCATTTACCATCTAACATTGTATAACCTGATCAGACCAGCAATACTGGATGATTAGATTATTAATTAATCTTCTCAAGATCAATTTTTCTCTATTACTTTCCCCCCCCTCTTTCTGTTAAATCCATACGTAGTAATTAAAATAGTGCTACATTTTAAGTTAATAGATAAAGTTTAAAAGTTTCCAGTAAAATACTCGGGAAGGCATACCTTACTTTTTAAATATTGATGTTTAACTGAGAACAGACCATTATGAATCAATAATTCAGGTAAAGTCAAGAAACAGTGTATGCCTCCTGCGTTTGAAGTACCAAAACATTAGCCTTACAGACTATAGCACACAAACTCACTGAAGAACAAACCACGAGTTGTGAAGCAAATGCGCAAGTCTCAGCAGAAGCCGCCCTTGTCTCTCTTTGACTTGATAAACCCGTGTAGCATGAAGCTGCATGCCCTTCAACTGACGGGTGAGATTTCGTTTATGTAAACAACAAGCAAATTATGCATTCTGCTATCGAGCTGGATGTGAGCAACATCTGCCCACTGCGCTGTGCAGTCAGCAAGCTTATTCGGGACGCGCTTACAGAACAGCAAACCTGTGAGGAGACGTGAATGAGTTCCATCCCTGAGCTGTTTCTCCTCAAAAAACATCCTGCATGCCTGCTGGTGTCCCTTTCCCCTCCTTCCCGTCTCTCTCTTTCTCTCTCCCCCTCTTTCCCCCCTCTCTGCAGCTCTCTCACTTCACAAAACTCCCCAGTGAAGGGACTTGTCATCTATACACCTCCTCCGTGTCATGTTTTTCCTACCCCTCCTCTTCTCCTCCTCTTCTCATCTCTGTAACTTTCACTTGCTCTTCCTTGGAGCCTGTCCATAGTGACAGTGCTGCCTCTTCCCCTGGATGCTGCCAGGCTGACAGGGAGAGGAGGTGCCCAGAAATGTTCTTGCAAAGATGGGCAGGAAAGAGGCGGGAAAAAGAACTGAAAAGGACACATGAATAGGGAAAGTAGGAAGTGGAGGGAAGTTAAAAGAATTAGAGGTGGGGAGAGAAGGGGACTGCAGAAGGAGACGAGAGAGGTAATTCTTTGAGAGGCAAAGTGGGAGGGAAAGGGGAGAGATACAGGAAGATAAAGCGAAAAGATGACTGATTAAGAAAACAAGATGAAGAAGGTTGCAAGGAGCAGAGATTGTGCAGTCAGGGCTGTGGGGATATGAAACATCCTCGGGCAGTTTTCCTCTGCCTCAGCTCTCTCACGGTGAAAAGACAAAAACTTAGCTTTTATGCCGTAAACTTTGCTGCGTTGTAGACAGGGCTTAGGAGTAAGTGCAGCAGGGTAGGGATGATGAGGAATACAAATGTTAGCTTTTCTGTTACTGCAAAACATGCTCATTATGGTGGGGAATTAAGCTGTAACTTCTGGTTCATGATCTTTCTGATGAGGGAAAACTAGACAACCACTGAAGGTTGTCAGAGAGGCTGAGAGGAATCAGCTTGTGGCTGAGTTGAACCGTTGACATGGACACTATCATTATATCTGCTGCTGTGCAGCTAGCCAGCCTGCTCAAGAACTGTCTGCCACGTTAGATGTGATACAACCTGTTGACAGGACCTTTGACAATGTCACAATGCCTTTATTGTGGTTGTGGGCCTGTGTAACTGGGCCTGTGTAACTGGGCCTTTATCAAATGATTACATGGTGTTACTTGTCCAAAATGGCAACCAAGTTAACATTATGTGGTTAGCAGTCATTTGACTGCAAAACTTGAATTGATTGTTATGTTCCACTCCCCCAAAACAGCTACTGTCCTTATCAAAGCTTATCAATTCTAAGTAGCCAGTCGACTTGTTAGGTATGACATCATTAACCACTTCTACTAAAATTCCTAAAAGCAAAAAAATGCTGACGCCTTCCTGAGTGTTTAAAATGAGTCAGATTTATTCGGCTAAAAAAAAGACAAAGAAGAAGAAATCTGCGTGGCTGTTCTCACAGGTGTTAAACATCCAGGTATCTACAGAATAAAGGATTGATGAAGTCTAGCCAAATTATAATACTGCAGTATGTTAGCTAGCCAGCTGACATCTAAAGGTTCTGGCTCAAGTATTTCTTAAGAAAAGATCTGACATAGCTGTGGATATAAATTCACACAGAAATTTTTTTTGGAAGGTTAGTTAAGTTGGGCTATTTATATATAATAATTGTTAACTTGTGACTAGCTAGAAAGCTATATTTAGGTTAACATAATGTAGAACCAGGGTCAGAATGTTCTCAGTAAAAGTACATGTTGAGGGTTCCCAAATATGCAGTCAAATTACATCACAGGGAATGAAGAAGACATAAAAAAGAAACAAACTAATGAACAAAAAAAATAAATAAATAAAAATAATACAATACTTATATAAAATTACTTGCAAGCCCTTGGCTATAGTGTAAACTGTTCTAGTTAAAACCTGTAGAAGTAAAAAAAGAAGACTAGGCATATATAATTGTTATAATGGCAAGAGCATCAGGTATTTAAGTAATTTAGAAGCTTGGATTACAAAACTGGATCATCACATCATCACATCATTCACTTAATAAGTGAATATAGACAGAGTGCAATTAAGTTATGCCCACTATGTAGGGGAAAACAAGTTATGGCTCTCTATCTACTTTATATAACATAAAGATATCTATCTGTCAACTCCACCTGTCAAAAAAAACCCCAGTGAGGTGGGTTTGCACTTTTTCAAGCTGCCAATCTGAAACAAACAAAACAAAACAAAAACAAACAAAAACTGAAGACTGACAAGTGAGCAAATGGACAGACTATTCAGTTTGACTAAACCCCAGTCACAGAGACCTAAACATTAGCTAGCAACACTCCGAATCCACCAGCATTTAAGTGTATGTTCTGTGGTTGCTTGAGATTGCTTGTTGCTGCTAGGTAAACTTGATCAAAAGACTTATTTGGTACCTTTCGATTGCTTTGGTCGATAGTAGATTACTGCAAACAACCACTGTTTATGCAGAAGATGCTGACTTGTCTGCAAACATTCATTAACTACTTACTAAGTGGTAGTGAAACTGAAGAGTGTGATACAAAACAGAACAATTTTGACTATAGCGGTAAGACAGTGGTTCCCAAACTTTTTTTGCTAGGCCCCCCTTTGTTTTACAAGAAATCGGGGGACACACTGTTGCAGGATCAGCCTGATATTGTTTGTATCCCACCGCAACTTAATTGTATAAAG
Source organism: Pundamilia nyererei (assembly GCF_000239375.1). NCBI lineage: Eukaryota > Metazoa > Chordata > Actinopteri > Cichliformes > Cichlidae > Pundamilia > Pundamilia nyererei. The sequence goes on from NW_005187415.1 coordinate 2,968,150, forward strand.
AGCTAACATCGCCAAAATTTCATTATAAGTAGTGTTTGTGGACTAAAAATCAAGAAATGGGATACTGTTTTTGATTTGGACAGCCCAGCGTCTGCTCCCGACGCAGGGAAAACCAATTCTGTCGGGGATACCTACCTTGGCACCGCCATTGTGCAGGTGAAGCCAAAGGGAAGATATGCTTCATCATTTTTTCTATTCTTTGGCTTGGAAGCATATTTGGTGATGGTTCATCTTCTGCTTTGCGTTTCTGTGGGAGCCCCATCAAAAACCTGTCCATTATGCTAGCAGTGTCCAAGCGTTCTTTTTTTTTTTTTTTTTTTACTCATAGTAATTAGATTACATTAAAAATTATGTTTGGCTAATGCTATAAGCTGTGCGTGTTGCATTATTTTATTTAAAGAAGCTATCCCAGTCAAGTATAGAGATAACTTTCCAAACAAAGTCATATTACATGGTAACAGTACAACAACAAAACCTATTATCAGTTTTCAACTGCAACTAAAGGTCTCCCATGTAGATGCACCTTTAATTCTCTCAGTAGCATCACACTGGCAAAAAAGCTTTTACCACCACTCATACTAAAAAAGAGCCATTGTAACATAGTAACTAAAGTTTTCTGAGCATTAATCAGCATGATCAGAACTTGATTTAATCTACTGAAACATGAAATAAGAGACGTATATTTACTTTTATTTAAACCCACTCAAACCCTGATGCTAATCGGACTATCTATGGACCCACATTTGCAGAAACCTGCAGAACATCCTGAATGAAGCTTGAACCACTGAACAACGAGAATGAAAATCGCAACTGACAGAGCAATGGCAGGCGGGGCTTAGCAAACAGTCAATTAGCAGACAAACAGGCCCTCACAAAAAGAGTTTTTGAAGCCATTTCACTTCAATTTCAAAATCTCCTGCATATTGATTGTCTCTTGAAGTACACTCTAGGCTTTTTTTTCTGACCATGTTGGGTAATGGTGCTTTAGGGCTGTGAAGTGTGTTTGTTTCTGTGCGCTTCTGTAGGAGGTTCAGAGAGATGTGTGGGTGCAACTGAAGCATTTTGACTGCTTCAGAAGAACAAGGTCTGTACAGCTAAAATGGCACATCTCTCACTGTCTCACTCATTCTTTTGCTCCTTGTCACTCTTTCTTCTTCTGTCATCATTATAATATAAATTGGCCTGCTGCACAACGATCAGATAGTCTTTTAATGTGAAGTAGGTCATCACATACTGAGATGTGAGTCATTCAAAATGCTGCATACTGATTCCAGGTCGGTTTTATCAATAGATAGGCCTACTTGCATTTACTATGACCATAAAGCAAACTGATCAGCACTGTCCAAAAGCTTGTTTACTATAATCCATTACATACACAGGTATATCTGATTGATCCTAAATTAGGTCTGCAGCATGAGAGTGACCCCAAACAACCTTCCTGCCAAGTACTTTTAAAAGGCATATTACTCTTAGTTTTTAAGTAGTATTGTATGAAATTATTTTTTTCTGGCTTTTAACCAAAGCACAGCATGCCTGCACTGTCACAGGCAGATGCATTGAGCACAAACCTGCACTGGGGTCTTTACTCTTATTTAAAGAAACACTCATGGGGGCTATTGTTTGATGTCACCATTGTTGTAGTTGGTGTCTAACTATACCTGGAATCAGAGCTAAAAGTGGCTTGAAGAGAATATGATTAGGGCGTCCCTAACAGGGACTTTATCACTGGAGAATACAGATACATTTAAAAAGTTACAATTCTGTGTTGCTATATTTGACATCAGATTTCAATTTTCCTAGTTTTCACGGCCGATTGTAATAACACTGTAGAGAGAAATAACTCAGTCTATACCAATCTTTTATACTTACTCTCATAAACAATACGTGTCTGATAAAGTCCCCTTTTAATCTAAATTTAATCGTGGCACAGTGTTTTAAATCTAGGGAGGTTTAAAGGTGCTTCTGTGGGTTGTTGAGTTGTCCCCAAATTGGGTTTACACTAGACCATGTTTCAGCTAAAAACCACAACTTCAGACTTGATGGTGCAAATTTTCATTTCTGCCACTTAATGCTCGGTTGCAAACCCCTCCAGTGCAATCTGGAGGTCATTGCTTCATGAAGATAAGTCACACATCACCCTAATCCTCAGGCCATCAAACACAGACACAGACGACAAACACCCTTTGCCACTTGGCTACACTGAGAAATTTTGTCCACAAAAGTTTATTAAGTGAATCAGTAACTCAGTCCTGTCAGAGTTCAATTTACACCTGGAACAAGTTTGTGGTTTATGTTTATTGTTGTGTGGGGAACAAATAACCCATATCAGCAAACCAGATACCCTATACTCCTGTAACACCCCTCTACAGGACACCTCAAGGAATGCAGCTAAATGCCTTCTCCAAGTCTGCAAAACATGCAAATTGGTTAGGCAAATGCCCACGCACCCTCAAATATCCTTAAGAGGATAAAGAGCTGGCCAATTATTTGACAGCCAGTATGGACTGGTGCTCCTGAATCTGAAATTCAACAAACATATAGACTTTTCTTTTCAGTACAAGAGTCAAGAGTCAAAACCTGTTTCCTGATCCCAAGGCTCAGAGAAACAAGCCACTCATCCACTGGGGACCATCTCAACATCCAGGCATTCAACCAAAGGGATGCGACTATTCGAACCCCTGTTGTAGCTTGAGGCTGTAGCTCAAGTATTAGAGCAGGTTGTCTACCAGTCAGAAATTAAGTGGACTGACCCCCAGCTCCTCCTGCTATTAAGGTATCCTTCGACACATAGATAGGATTGGGTGAAAGGAACTTGAAAGAAAAGTGATTTATGAGTACCAGTGCATTTAATTTTGCCACCTGCCACTGACTGGGGCAACTCCGAAGTGAAACGGAGTCCAGTGCCTCTTTAGGAGACTGATCCTAGACTCTTTGTGCAATAAAGTGATCCCAACTATATTTAGTTGGTATCTCATAACCTCATGCACTAGTTCAGAGTGAGATGGCTTTCCATGTCCCTGTAGCTTGTTTTAAAAACCACAAATTGGACCATTTTCTGAATTGCTCTTAGTTTGGCCCATGACTAATTTGACTTAGGGCAAATTTCCCCTGACAACATAGCTCCTTGAATCACTCAGGCACATAGATCCATCCACCATGATTAGGCATGATTGGCCTCATGCAGGGGGACATAAAACATTATTTTATAACTATAATTGCTCAGTCTGAATTGACTTTCATTAGATACAACATGAAAGTCACTGAAAGACAATGTCACTTCAGGCTCTGAAGTTGTTTAATGTGCTCTCCAAGTCTGTAGAAAAGTAACATTTTAAAACTTCATTCCAGGGAAAATTGCGAATTAACTGTATTTTTCAACCCGTAGCAGACTAAGGAAAGACATTAGTGCCTTGGGGTGGTTTTGTCAGGGATATGAGTTTTTGCAGCAAAGACAACGATGTCTTTATGAGTGGCTTTTCTCCAGAGACCATTATTTTTCTGGATGTCTCCCCATAGAGTGTCTTAAGTTGTGAATGGAATCAAAGGTTTTTGCAAAACGTATAAAACAATGATAGTGAGCTCAACTGTACGCTATACAGTTATGCAAATATATGTTGTTCAAACTGTGCCTAAGGAGATTTAACATTGTGCTTGGAGACAGATCACAAATAACTGCTTGGGTTTTCCGTGCAAGAACTTTTTCAGGTGCTTTCACTACTTCATCTTCATCTTCGGTTCCATGCGCAATATTTACTTGAATCAAAAGTAAAGTCTATTTGATAAAACTTCGTACAGTACAAGTGACGGCTGCCATTACTGTTGGCAGTACACAGAACAAGTTTACAGATCTCTACCACCTCAGCAGAGAACAGATCATTTTCTTTATGTCACTTATAAACGACCCATTTATAACTGTGAAATTCAGTCAATAAATTCTACTGCCCTCTGCAGCCTTTTCTCCCTCCGTGGAACACATCACAAAATGTCACCGCAAAACGCCTTTGGAATGTTCCCCAAACTCTGCAATAAACAAGAATGAGCCAGAGCATTACTCACATTGTAAACACCTCGGGCTTTATTTTTTCCAGGAGGCAGCTCCCCTTCTCAAAATAATATTTTATAATATTAAATTTGATTCACATTTTACACAGGGGCGTGATATTCTGTGTCTTGCCTATGAAAATTCTTGCTTCCTCCTTGACACTGCCAAACTCTTTTGGATGGGGGTTTATGATGTGCTGAATGCACTCTTGACTGGTTTCATGAGGTGTGAAGTCACCTCAGTCAGCTTCTAGAGGAAAGGTCCAACATTAAGGATTAATGGAAGCCTAAAATGCAGAATCAGCTCGAGGTGTAGTACCTTCAGTGCCCCTTTTTTTATTTTTTATTATGGACATCCAAGAAAGTATAGCTTAATTTAGAGGGTATCTTCACGTTGTTTAAAAACATTTTTTTTCAAATTTTCAATTAATGGAAGTTTTATTACTGCAGCTACATATTGTCACAGACAATAAATGTCACTTCCACAATTACATTAACCAAGGTTTTTGATATTTTAAAGGTTTCATAATTTATCCCTTTTATTTATTTTTCAGGAAGCAGCCTGTGAGAAAAGCAACAAGTGCAAATAGCACATTTAGTTCATAGCACAGTGGTCAATACAGACCAAAGTGAGACATTCTGTTGCCTTTTTCTGTCAGCGATTAGTTTGCACCTAAACAAAACATTTATGAGAAAATCCTAAAACTGTGAAATGTAAAGAAAGAAAAAAAGAAAAAAAATGAACACAACAGAAATAAATGAATAAACTATCATACTCAAAAATTAGAGCTGGAAGATATATTCCACCTCTGTGCTTTGACGACATCTGAGCAGAGAAAATTACTACTGTCTGTACAGCTCCTCATTCATTCTCTTGCTTCTGTCAGCAGTGAAATTATTAATAAATGCCAGTGTGCCAGTTCCAGTAACAGTCTTACATATTCAAGCCATAACAAAAGCACTACTGTGTTTGGCAGAAGAGAAGGAGCTTTGGGTGAAGAGCTGTTCCTTTTCTTTTTCTTCTTTCCATTATTTTGAAAGGACTTGATTTTTATCTCCTCAGTTCACAGAACTTTGTGCAGGTTTTGCTTATAAAAGCTTCACTTGATTGTTGACAATAAAACATCCCTACATGTCTACATCCTGGATTGCATTTGTGACTGTGCAGACATAGAGGGCTGGATCCCTTCATTCATGCCATTTCTCTAACACTCCTGACAGTGGAGGTTTTTGATACGGGCAACACGGGTGGTTGCCCGGGGCGGCATCGTGGTCGGCATCACGGGCATCGGCGAAAAAAAAATAAAAAATAAATGCTCGTACTCATGCTGCCCAGACGTCATGTCAGTGCATATTGGGAATGGCATAGGCACCGATTGGTTTTCTGCCGCACATTTGCTAGGACTAAGGGCGCCCTCCATTTGCGAGGTGCGCCTGCTTGCTGCACAGGGAGGAGAGGGCAGGACGGCCGGGGATTCTCTGGCTGGCTGGAGCAGCATCTAATAACCAACTCGTGAAATAAAACAAAATAAAAACAAACCAACAAACACGAAAACACCAGACATAATGATACAGTCTTAAAATTTGCACCGATGTTTTTTTCGAAAATTTGTATGGGAAAGTGAGCGCAAGAGCCCTCGGTGCGCCTGCTTGCTGCTGTGCTGAAGTCAAAGTAAACTTTGTCATCTCCACTATATACAGTACAATATATAGAGACGAGACGACAATGCTCCAGTTACAGCAGTGCAAGTAAACAAACATCTACCCATAGGTACATCTACCCATCTATATGAGAAGAGTAAGAAAATAAATATACACTTTAGGTCTAGGGGTAAAGGGACCAATAACAATTTAAAATTTATAATTTACAGTTTGATGATTTAAAGTCTCACACACATAACCCATCGAAAGGGGAGGGGGCCGGCTGCTTCCAAATAGAGCGCATTTCATTAATAAAGTTGTAAATCCAAGCCCATTATGTATTCATGATTTGAATCCTGGGTTGTGTGAAATCCCAGAAATACACCTTAGACAAAGTGAATCTGTGAATTAAGGTGTAGGTCTATTACGTTATGTTGTGGTGATCCTCGACTTGGGGGATTTGTGTTCATACTGGAGTGCAAAATTAAAACCAATGGAAGATGGACAAGAAAGGTTCAAAGCCATCAGGTGCTCAGTTTAGAAAAAAGAGAAAAGTGGAGGAGGAGAAACGAGCAAAAGATACAGGTAAGAAGATGTGTCATTGGAAAATGGCAGGTCATCCTGAAACAATCAGAATACTTTATTAATCCCTAAGGAAATCATGTGGGTTACAGTTGCTCCAAGGAGAAATGGTAAAACTAGTAACAGTAACAGACTAAACTCCGAAAAAAACATTATGTTACAGCTTTTAATATTATGGTGGCGCGAATGAGGGATAACCGGGGACGATAAATAAGATGTTGACAACGCCACCTGGGGGAGGGAGTTACACCCCAGGAAAGATTTCTCTAGCTAATGTAAGTGTTACACTGGCTACCAAAGCCCACAGACTCTTTATTAACAGCAGAGGTGAGACAGATAAATTTTACAAATCAAAATTGATTAAGAAGAACTACTAAAAGCATAGAATTGTAAAATCAGAAAGGTACCTAAGGTAACAGGGTTGAGACGGCAAGATAGTTAATTAAAACACTTTATTAACAACCAATGATTAAAATGACCAGACTCCCCACCACGATGGTACCCTAAAACAATCACAGCTTGATTAAAAGAAAAAAACGAACTAAACAAAATAGTGGAGACCGGCCACTTGAGGAGGCAACCTACAGGGAGGAGTGCCCAAGGGTGCCACCAATTACTCACCCGTGTAATTCCACTGCAGACCTCACTGTCACTCACACTGAACTCTAAATGGTGCAACCTACCTATGGCCGGTGTGTACACTCGCATGCATCGGGGAGGGGATTCCACCTCACGTGCCTCCACTAAAGCAATAAAACAAAGCATAAAACGTTAAACACCTTAGTAGAGGAGATCTACATAAAACAAATACACCCCAAGTTACTGTTCTTTATAAAAGCGTCACAGACAAGGGCCAGAGGGAGTGTTCGCCCAGGGCGCCAAATAGGCTAGGACCGCCACTGACTCATGAACAAGGCTTGTCATTTTCCCCTTTTCAGTTTCTTTTAGAATAAAGTCAACATTTGATACCAGCTCCCACTGATAGATCTGTTTAATTCTTCATTAGATTAATATAAGGAATAAAGAGTCAGACGTGTAATTGATGAAGATAACGACCACCAACTTCAACTAATTGGAACCTCCAGGTCTATGCTTAGTTTTTTTTGTGTGTGTTTTTTTACATTCGCAAATGATCTGAGAACACATTGATCTTCATACCAAATATATAAAAAGAATAACTTAGTAATACATTTATTTATTCACTTTTCAAATTAAAGTTTCAAAGTGCTTTAGAGGACAACGTAGGAAGTAAACAACAAATAAAACATTCAAGAAGACAAAAGTGAAAACATATAAAGGATAAGGTGTACTGGAAGCAGAAGGAGACAAAAAGGGAGGGGGCAATTACAAATGAAAAACAGACAAAATTAAAATCAAATAATAAAAAGAAGGAAATAAATTAAAAATTATTTCTAGTGGAAAATGAAAAAACAGTAATGAAGGGCAACACTGAAATAATTCAAAGTGGAGAAGAAGAAAAAGCCTGCTTATAAAAACATGTCTTTAAGAGACATTTAAAAGATGATAATGAGCTAGTCTATCTTGTCTACTCGATTCCAAAGACTATGTGGCCTGAAAGAAAAAGTCAGATTGCCATTGATTCTCAGCTGAGATTTTGGGATGGCCAAAAGAGTCTTGGCTTAGGACCTCAAGTTATGACCATAAGCATTCATTAACAGATAATCTAAAATACACTTTGGAGCCCCGTCTTAAAATCAAATATAATATGAATAGATAACAAAGGAAGGGAGGCTAAAGAAGGAGCGATATGCTCCTTTGTGAGGAAAAAAACCATGTATAACAATCTCCAGATTTTTTTTCTATTTTTAATATAATTGAGCTGAGTTTACTGAATCTCCGTAACTACATAAAACAAGACTGAACAGCTGAACTCACATGCTTATTTAAACTGAGGTGGTTGTTAAAAGTGACACAGAGGCTTTTACAATATTGGCCCAACTTTATAGATGAGGAGCTCAGGTGTGTTGCACTGAGTGTGCTAGATGCATCAAAACTAATAACAATCACTTCTGTTCAGTTTTGTGCTGTCCAGCACATAAAATTTTATTAGCTGTGCAATTTTTTGAGCAAAACTCAGTTGTGAAAATATACTTGTCAGCTTAAATAACCTAAAATGGAAACACAATATATAAGGCAAAGAACAAGCTTGTGGGATGACCACCTTTATTCTAACTCAACACAGTCTGAATTGTCTTTCTTGTAATTCCTTTAAGTAGTCATCAGGAATACTTCTCCAGGTTTCTTGAAGGACATTCAAGGCTCTTCTTTGGATGTTGGCTGCCTTTTGTTTTGTTTTCTGTCATAATCCCACATTGCTTCAATAACATTGAGGTCCGGGCTCTGGGGAGGCCAATCCAATAGTGTTACATTATGTGCTTTTCTATCCAGGTATACTTTTACTAGACTGACAATATGTTTGGCATCACTACCATGCTGTAAAATGAAGCCTTTGGTAATGAGATGATTGCATGGTGGATCAAAATCTGATGGTAATTTTCAGTGTTCATCATTTTTGAAAAGATCCCCAACCCACTGGGTGAATTGCAGCCCTAAACCATGACAGAGCCTCCACCATTTATTACAGATTGCTGTAGACACTCACTGTTGTATCTCTCTCCTGACCTCAATGCCAAATGTCAAATCTGGATTCATCACTACAATGCTACAACTTGTCACTGATTTTCATTCCAGTTCTTGTGTACTTTGATATATCTCAGCCTTTTCTCCCTGTTTCCTTTACTGAAGAATGGCTTCTTGACAGCCTTCCTCCACTGAAACTATTTCTGATGAGACTTCAACGAACAGTGGATGGATCAACTGAAGGGCCAGATGCATCTTTCGGGTCTTGTGTCAGGTCTTAACTATATTTCAGACTTTCAGATGCTATTCATTGGGTGTAGATAGCTTTGTGGGTCTCCCACTTCCTCTTTTGTGCTCCACTTGTCCAGTTTTCATCAAATTTTTGAAGGACACGGTGCACACCATGCCGAAATATGCCAAGTTTTTCAGCTAATAGCTCTTAGGAAATTACCTTGTTATAGCAAAAATACTATTTTCTGCCTGTCAGACTGTTTTATCTTTGGCATTTTGTAGATACAGCTAAAGAAATTGGAACAAATGTGTTTTTGGACAGACTGCTTCTTACATAGGAGTCTAAAAAACTGGTTCTTTGCTTAGTCTTCACTTGTGCGTAGACACAACACAGGTTCCTCTCATTCCTCTGAGTATGGCATGCGGAATGAATCAAGAATGAGTGAAAAAGCAGCCAGTGCCCAAAAAACACTTTGAAAGGCCTTCAGAAACCTTGAAAACCACTGTTGAAGACCAAAAATGACAAGAAGGCCTAGCTCCTTGGGAGCAAAAATAAAGAGGTCAGGGGTCGCTCATTTGCACATTATCATAGATATTGATCATATAAGCTATATCACTCTGTGCTGTGAGGCAAGTCGAAGCATCCCTTGGGATTTTCTGTCAATCATATATTATGATTGTGATACAAAATCAAACAAAAGGTAATGACTGAATTTTTAATGTACTATATTAGTATGTTGAAGGCCCTCATTTACCAACACAGTCGCAACATACGCTACATTACAAAAAAACAAAAAAACATAAAACCTTCTGTCAAAGAAAACCCGAGTCTGTTTTCATAGTTACCAGATGGTGGAAATTATTACAGAGTGACACATCAAAGGCCCTGGATTGATAGCAAGGAGGATAACAAAATTTGTAAAGGGGTGGATCACTTTTTTGTGTGGAGTAAACAACTAATCAGCAATATGACTCACCACCCGAAGAAAACAGGGAAAAATGTTGGTAGAAACTATTGGGAAAGCTCCATGTCTTATGGCTTCAGCTGGACTGAGGATGTCCACAGGCCTCAGCATGAATGCGCCATCTGTCAGGAGATGTTGGCTAATGCTAACATGATGGCAAGCAAGCTAAGAAAGCACTAGAAAATCAAACATCCCTTCCGAGAGAAACTAGGCCTACTTCAAAAGAGGACTGCAACTGAACTGAAGGGAGCAGGGCTTTTTGTTGGACTGTGTAAAAGTGTCTGATAAGGTTATGGAAGTGAAGTATTTACTAGTGGAGCTTAGTGGAAGGAAGGAACTGTAGGTGTCATGCAAAGTAAAATCAAATGGGCCTTCATCTAGAAAAAAAATCAATCAAAAGAAGAACCGATGACATGTCAGACGACAAAGAGGCTGTTTCACACAGATATGAATACACCTGAGCCTTGAAAATTTGGTTTGCCCTTGGGCGTAAACTTTGCATTACATATTAATGGTTGTTTACTATTCGTCAGAGGTTTTGAGGCTTCACAACACTACGCCCCCAATTAAATCCGTATAGGAGTTGTATGGTGTATAGATGAGTGTTCTCTCATCTGCTAGATTTTTTTGATTCATCACTCATCCCGCTGAACAGCAGGATGTGCACATTTTTGTTTTCTCGTTTTTAAAGTGGAAATGCCACACACCTGCCCAGGTAACACTTGGTAGCTAGTGTTCAATTACTTTTGAACACTTGTAATCTGGGTACTTTGTGTTAAGAGAGCTCCATCTCATGCACAGTTCTTTAAATATTGGCATAAGCCTGCTTAAATTAAAGCCGAGACCTTGCATTTTAATGTAGTTTTAGCTTGCTTCCAATTAAATGTGCTGAAAGCCAGAAGAAGGCTCGAAGAACAAAAGGTATAATTTTCCAATTTAGTGTGTGTGTGTGTGTGTGATTTTTTTTCCCCCCCATCTATAACATAAATTAATAAAGTCAAAAACAGATCTTCAGAGAGAGGGTCGTTATTAAGTGTGGACACTTATGATCAGCCATGAAAAGTGATCTGTTCTGTCTCTAAAACATAATTACAGACAAGCACAGTCTGAATAGCTAATAACACTTGTGCAGTTGTGGTTTTACATCTTGACTAAATACTGAATAATTCCTAAAAGTGCAGGCTGGAAAAAAGTGAACTCTTGAGTCAGTAACGTGTAAACCTTCTTTCAGTGAGCATTAGGGAAGATTTGGGAACAAGAACACAACAAAACAAATTTTATGAATATTTCTGTCGGTTTAACAGCCCTCTTAGAGTCACAATATCTATCAGGAGTCCAAAACATGCAATCACCCCCCAAATCCTTCTTTTACTGATTCACTTGTGTGCTTTAAATTATTGTCTTGCTATGTTATGCTATGTGTTGATGAAGCATGATGCTCCCTCCACTGTGCTTCAGACTGGGGTTTTGAGGCAGTATCTTTTTTCCCCCTCAAAAATAGTGTTGAGCATTTTTCTGAGAATTTTTTTTTCTCCCCTGACTATTTTCTGGTCTCTTCAAAGAACATCCAACTGTTCTTTGCAAACTGGAGTGGTGCTGCAAGACTTTTCTTTCTTTTTTTGTTTTCCTTTTCCTTAATCTTATTCCATTTTTTTTTCTTTAAAGTGGATGTATAAAAAAAGATTTCACAACTTCTTAAAAATCTGCAACTTCTTTGCTGTTACCTTGGGTTATTTTATTTTTTTAAACATATTTTCAGGATTGCATATTTAGCTCTTGGTGTTGTTATCTTTGCAGGACATCCACTCCTGGTGAGAGCAGCAACAGTTCGAACTCCTTTCAGTTTGTAAACAGTATTGCTTTATTGTGGACTGATGAACATCCAGATCTTAAGAAATACTTTGTAACCATTGCCAGCTTTGTGAATCTCTGCAACACTTCCTCTAAGGTCCTGTCAAACTTGTGATCAAGGCAAGAGCCGTTAGTCGTCAGTTACCAGACTTTGTATGCATTTATTTGTAGGGAGGGGCCTTCTACAAACCACACTTCCCACGCCTGACTCCAGACACCTTTTGGAGAAGTCAGAGGTGACTTTTTCCAGCCTGCACTGTGAGTAAATAATTAACAAGTATGACTGCATGAGTGTTATTTATGTACTTAGGTAGTGTTTGCCGATCATTTTGACTTCGATGAAGATGAGAGAACATTGTGAAGAAGAAATGTAGAAATTCCAAACAGTTTACCATCCAGTGACAACACTTTTATGCTTCATAATTGTAGAGATGAATATGTTAACAAAACAATGTCTGATCCCATCAATGAACATGAGAAAAATACGAACAAATAAGAACATAAGAAACTAGCTTCTCTCAAGGTTCACCATTGTTACTTGTTGTAAATTAAAATGAGTCTGGTGTTGTTTTCCTCCTATCATTATACATGCTAATGTTTCTTGAAAAGGGGATTTGTACTATTATCGCAGGTGGTGGGTGGTTTCCAAATTCAAAAGGTGCAGATTTCTCAACTACTATCATTACAAATGCTGAATTAACAGTAAACGGAGAAATGGGGGATAAAAATGCACAATTACTCGAGTTTGAGTAAGCCGCACCTTTGGCACAATGGGATCTTCTGCATTCTTTTAAATTAAAAACCGTCTAAATAGTCCCATGGCATAATATTTATTCATAAAGGTCATGCATTTGTAAGTAAACTTTGGTAATAAATTATTTTGTGCAATTTGCATTAAATTTGAATATTTTTAGTTAAAATTTAAAAGAGAATATTGGGGATATTGACCCAGCAAAACCTCCTCCAAGCAAAAGTCCCTGAGGCTTTACAGAAATGTAATTGACACGCCAACGGATATAAGAACACCATAATGTGCAGCACAGTTGTATATATAAGGATGTAGACCCAGTGAAACCAGGCACAGCTGTTGTGAAAACATCCTCCAGTAGTACGGTTTCTTGGATCAGAACCCTTTCGGCTGACAGATGAAGTGTGTCTCTTTCTCAGAGTCTGTGGATAACCCTGTCCGACCTCCAGGAACATCAGTTTGTAGAACATTGTGTTAGAAAATCCTCCTGGGATGTGAGTCAGGGAGCTCTGGAGCTAATAGGTACAGATATCCATTTTCTTCCCTGCCTGCACTTTCTTCTTCATTCGGCTGCACTGCAAAAAATGTCCATCTCAAACGTACTTGCACAAATAAAGTGGCAGCTGCTGGCCAGGGCTGAAATGGTTTGAAATGAATGGCACTGTACTGCAGCCAAAATAAATTAATGGCTCACTCACACTGCAGTAACAACAGGACGGCAACTTCCTTGCAACTACAAAAAAATGAGTATTTGCCCGGTGATTATTTTAATTTAATTTAATTTTTTTGCTGTGGGACACAGATTGCAAGCAGTTTTAGTGACTAACTGGTCACCCTGTGTTTAAGTGTTCAGCATCTTCAACCTCCGCATGACCACTTTGGATCATATGGCAACACAATTTTTTTTTTAATTTAAAACTTGTGCATATGTAAAAATTGTGTATGTTTCTGTTCCGTGTCTTGTGTACTGTTTGTTTGTATATGTGTCTTTCTTGCTGCTGTTACACCCAAATTTCCCCTTGTGGGACAATTAAAGGATTATTCTATTCTATTCTAACTGCACATGTCACCTGGTGAAATGCTACATGTCTCCAAAACAACTGACTGACTGCAGTCACTCTCAGACAGACTGGCAAAGGTTGGCAAATAACAGCCACCTAATTTACAAATGCGACCAGGTTTCCAACATGTTGCAATCAACGTGTTGAATCAAGCTGCATCTCATCTGCAACATATCTCTTTGCAATATGGGTCTTCAATCCTTTGGTTGCCAGTGATTGTATACGTGTTATATTCCTATACAAAAGTAACATTGCCAAGTGCCTATTTCATTTTGCAGTTAACTCGCTGTGCCACAGCTTCATTATTTTTGGAGGAAATTCTGTTTTAAGTCTGTGGATTTCTGGCTGGACTCTGGATGAAGGTAGTTAATTCTGTAGTTAAGTAGTTAAGTTCTGTTTAATGTGACTTTCTGTGTCTGTAGACAGCAACAGATTTTCAACAGACGGCAAAGGATTTGTGATTTTTTTACAGACTTATTGCAGTTTTATTGGCATACTATTACAGACAGATTGCATATAATTGCTAACTTTGCCCCATTCAGTCACAAACGGATAACAGACTGACTCTGTCCTATTGCAGTTTATCAAGTTGCTTGGAAGACAGCAGCAACTGTGAGTCGTTGCACATCTGGTGCCTGTCTTTGAGGAGGCTTTTTCAAATGCAGTGAGATCACAAGTCCACTGCACACAGTTGCACGGTCAATTTTGGTTGTAACACAGTCTCCAACCATTTTTCCCTGGTCTGACATTGGTATATGGGGAGTTGCTGTAATATATGACTTTATGAATACACACACAAAAACAGACTAGCATGTGGCAGTGACTTACGAAATGCCAAGGAAATTCAGCAAGCTATAGTGATGACACATGCAAAGCAGGTCAAAGCTCGTCAATTTTGAGGTGAGCCATTAACAAGACTACCAGTAAGAGCTAAGAAAACTCCTGACTTGAATGTAATTTTAAGATATCCACAATGATGGTGATGAGCTAATTTTGAGAACAGTTCACCAAATGATTGGAAGCCAGTTGTGGCTGAGCAAAAACTTTAAATGAATCCATATTCATGGATTCTAAGTCTTCAGCAAAGGAGAGACAGCGTGTGCATTTTGTTTTAGTATTATATATGCGTATTTGTATATATGTGTGTGTGTATTTTGCCATAGTTAAATTTGTGTACTGTTGTGTACTGAAAATATAAACTACAAGTGCTCATAGAGTGACAGAATTAGTTTGTGTGTTAAAGATGGTGTTTTTTGGCTGATTATTGTAAATTACTGTCTGTTACTTTTTATGTTACCACAGGAAATAACACACATGTACAAATCTTTGACATAAAAGGAACCAAAAATGCCTGTTAGCAGTTACAAATTAATGAATCTTTATGAAAGCTACTCTTTTGAGTTTAGCAAGTCTGAGGAGGAATGTTGCAAAGTATATAAATTTAGTGGTTGAGGTACAAAGACTGATGAAATTTCTGCTCTTGGTACTCTATAAATGGCGCGCACTACAATTCAGTGAGAAGTTTCTTACTGCAGTTACCTTTGTTATACATCAGTGAATTCTTTTTGATATGATTGCACATTTAGGTTTCTAAACATTACCAATTCATTCAAATATTCTCTCAGATTTAAAATGGAAACATGGTTCTGCATTTGTGCTCTATTGCGGATAGAGGGAATCAACCAGTGTGGTAAATGGTAAATGGCCTGTATTTGTAGCGCTTTTACTAGTCCCCCCTAGGGACCCCAAAGCGCTTTACACACCCAGTCATCCACCCATTCACACACACATTCAAACACTGGTGGAGGCAAGCTACAGTTGTAGCCACAGCTGCCCTGGGGCAGACTGACAGAAGCGAGGCTGCCATTTCGCGCCATCGGCCCTTCTGGCCAACACCAGTAGGCGGTAGGTGAAGTGTCTTGCCCAAGGACACAACGACCGAGACTGTCCCGGCTCGGACAGACACAACAACGGAAGGTTTGACAGGCATTCCGATTACAAGGCGAACTCCTAACTCTTGAGCCACGATCGCCCTGTGGTGGCTACAGAGATACAATCCCAGTCAGTTGGCTTGTAAAAGAAAGAAGGACAAAAATGGTGGGAAAAGGGGTCAAAGATTAAATAAAGAATTGATGAGAAGCACAAACAGCAGCTTCTGATACTGCATGACGTCTGTCTTCTCTGAGCATCAGGAGCTGAGCAAAAGGACCAACAACAGCACAAAAATGAACCTCACAACAACACAACACCAGCTCTTGCACATATTTCCCCCCACATAGCTACAGCATATAGACACAGATCTCTTGAGTTCTCTGTGGCACCTGTGAGCTCCCAGAGCAGCACCTTGCCCAGACCTTAAGTGGTGTTTACTACCAGACACAAAAATAAAGTAGCTATAACTTCAAAAATTATTGCCATTAAATTTGAGTTGTCATTGGAGGATAGTTATGAGTGTAGGGGACCTCATGTACTTGATCAGTCACAGCACAATCATGAGATTTTCCTCTGTTTTGAGGGATCTTTGCAAGGACTACAAACTATCTTAAACGGATGCCGGTAGGTGGCCTTATTTTGAAATAATGTGCCTTTGCTGTTTTAGACAGCACTTCAACTCTCATCGCTGGCCTGCGTGACTCGTTAATTTGGATATTTTTTGCAGCCCGCTTCACCTCTAACAGAAAAAGACAGAGACGAGAACAGGCTTCTGGGAGATGACTGACGGCTGCTCTCGGCCAACCAGAGCAGGGATGCTGCGCGCACCTCGCCTGCTTCTCTGACGCTATTGGCTCCTCTCTGGAGAGTCGGGGGTTTGTTCTAATATTAATGACTGCCGAGTAGACGGCGGCGCATCTATGTGGTCCGCCTGACACTTGATCGAGAGGGAGAGATGCGTTCGTAACAGCCGCTGTTAAGACGAAGGGAAGGAAGGGAAGGAAGGGAAGGGCACGAGGATCACACGAATCTTTCTCCGTTCCTTCGCCACACTGCTTTTGGACTTTGCCGTTTCGCCTCATGCAGAAACCCGTGCGTTTTCCCGAGGAATAGAGACCACAACTGATTCCTCATCAGCTGCGTGAGAACAAGAAGACCACACATTGTTGACTGGCTTTATGTTGCGCGCTGGGGCTCTCTCCCGTCATCGGAGGGGCGCACTTGATGGGAATACAGACACAAAACTGCTTTGTATCCGAGGGTGATGAAACCCGGTAAGTTTACTCTGTTTGCTGCTCTAATTTATATTTTTCGTTTTCGTCCGTGTCGCGCGATTGCGTCTGCGCAACGGCTCACAAGTTCACGAAAAAAAAAAACGAACGAAATTGAGCGATTCCTGTGTTTTTTGTCGCACACACAGAGGAAAAAATACACATCAGGTTGCTTCCTAAATGTCAGTCACTCATGTGCCGATTGCAGAAATTAGGGACAAATACTACTGGATAACGAATCTTGTGACTGGCCTCGAATCTCCCTGTTTGGATGTAGGGACGCGCTTTTGCGCAACTATGCAGGATGCGCCTTTTAACCGGACCGGATTTTGGCTGTGTTTGGATTAAGAAGGAAAATCAGTTAAAGACAAGAAAAAGACAAGCCCCCGTGGTTGTGTGTGTGTGCGTGCGGGTACGCTTCTATGTTTGTGTGTTGGTGGATGGAGTGATTGGCTGGCAGCTTCATGTCCTCGGGTGCTGCTTAGTGAGCACACACCAGACACGTCTCTAAGAAACCCACAGAATGCCCCCCCTCCTCCCCTCACTCTCCCCCTCTTTGTTAAACCTTCCTGTTGCAAACACAGAAGTCGATACCCACACATGCCACGAGAGTACACGTCCACTGGCTTTATTTTTCAAACCCCACGCTCCTCAAATTGCTTCCTCCGCGGCTGTGCCATACACCGGATCCAGGGCTTTTACTTTGTGATTAACGCATCTACCGGAAAGCACCTTCTTGCGCATTCACCATCACCATCATCATCCCTTCACCTGCTCGTGCCTGTACACCCACACATCCAGGGATCCGGCTGGAGAAAGAGAGGGTGGCATTCAGTAATCCCTTAACTGCATTGGGGCGTCTTTCTCTAACCCCCCCCCCCCTCAAAATTCTGCCCCTCACAGCCTCTCCCCTCTGTCCAAAATGTATTCCACTCAGCAGATTTATTATTCCTGAATAATTTGGATAAACAGATAATGGCCGATAATGACAAATGTGGATTTTCACCAAAGCAGGCTATCCAATTCTGATTGCTGTAATCTTCTGTTCAAATGTGTTCTGTGTGCGCACACACGTGTGTGTTTGTGTGTCCGCTTGCTTGTTCCAAGTGATGGATACAATAGATTTTGGCCTCCACAGTGCGAATGACTCACCCAAAACAGCTGCTCCATGTGAACCACACAATGAAATGCCACACGAGAGCCATCGTGCCCTCACATCCGACACCATGCCACACTGAGAAAACCTTAGCCCTTCACATGTGAAGTATGTGGCTGGCTACCCGCAAAGCAATGTATTATAGCATTCGACCACCAGTGTTTGACAAGCAATCCCCGCAACATATTTATCAAGTGAGCGAGCAGTGGCAGCTGAGATTTAATGTGATGCAAGATAGAGCCGCAAACTTTGTGAAGCTCAAAATCAAGTATAGACTCCTAACATGGCAGCCACTTTGCAGTTTCTCCCCCAAGTAGTAACAAAAGCAGTAAAACAAACCCGTATTGGTTTTCTTCATTAATTTAGGCACACTTGTTCAAAACAAATCAATATTACATGTCCACCAACAAGTCATACGCTTAAATTGTGTGGCTTTGTGAATTGCCTATTGATCTGCGTGAGAAGCAGAGGTGGGGTGGGAAAGGTATTGCGCCTGCAGTGGCCTTGTGGAGGCTTTGAGAGCATGATCGGCAGCACGGTGTGGGTGTTCCATATTAATTTTTCTCTATAGTCAGAGGGCAGCAGGTTGCAGCGAGGTGAGAATTATGTGTGGGTGCCAAATGCTACTATTGGTTTGAAATGGAGTTCAGAAAGCTCCAAGTGTAAGTGCCATCACAATCAAGTTCTTCCTTTTTTTTGTTTTTTCTTTGATGGCGATAACAAGATGCAGAAGTATCCATCAGGGGACTCCTCAGTGAAATCCATGTAAACATATTCACAAGACGGCTGCGGGGGATCAGCCCGTGCAGCCAAGCATAGGCTCTCTGGTAGCATCTCCATTCCCAAACAAACACAGGCACCCGTTAAAATGGAATAAGCAGAGGCAGAGGGAAAAAAGGAACAGTGGGGAAGAGAATGGTGTGCATGTTTGTTTCGGAGCTAGTGGGTGGACTT
This sequence comes from Pundamilia nyererei, assembly GCF_000239375.1. Taxonomy (NCBI): domain Eukaryota; kingdom Metazoa; phylum Chordata; class Actinopteri; order Cichliformes; family Cichlidae; genus Pundamilia; species Pundamilia nyererei. The sequence goes on from NW_005187415.1 coordinate 2,987,184, forward strand.
GAAAGAAACAAAGAAAAAAGAGCTGTGGATCAAAACATGCCACGATGGAAACATCCATGACATTTTACAATTTTTCAGTCCGTATCAAAGGTCAAAACAGGATGTGACACTTCCTTTGTATCCACTGACATTTACTTCTTGGATTTGGACTTTTTGGTACTTAGCTTGGGCACATTTCTGGTGGGAGTGGATTTAAGGATTTAGGAGTGCCAGAGCACGGCTTTACCAAAAAAAAAGGTGCACTCAAAACCAGACCGTGTGTTAACAGCAAAATGCCAGGCCTGTGAGAATCTAGGACTGATGCTCACAATAAAAATCAAAGCTGCTAACCGCTAATTAAGCTGCTCTTCGGCAGACTCACATCAGAGCGGTACACGTTAGCGACATATGCCCATATTGCAGTTTAAAACGCAAGCAGAGACGAAGGAGGACATCTGAAGGGCCACTGCTGTGCGGTCCATCTGCTCTGCATTCTGACTGATACGTATAGGCCCTTAGTGTGCTGACGGAAATGGTAGTGATGCTGCATCCCGAGAACAAACCCAGCTGAACTGTTGTTGAGCTGCCGTGACCGATGCACAAGCACACATGCTCAGTTGAACGTATGTGCCAAAATGAGCATGTATACAGAGAATATCTGCCAGCAGACACAGAGCATTTTGAAAGAACCCCGTCTTTGGTCTTTTTGGGCGAAGAAAGAGTAGCTGGGAATGAAAACAGAAAAGAGAAAGCCCATATCAAACCCCATGAAATCATAATAAAGAGGCCCAAGCCAGCGATAAATGCATTTCAGTGGCATATAATGATTGATTCCATCTTCTGTGGGAACCTATTCTCTGCAGGCTTGTGGCCCCTTGACCAGCCATATATTATTCATATAAATATAGATAGGTGCGCATCTTAGAGGGAGCTCGCATGCCACATTTGCACCTGCAGATTCAATTTGGCTCTGACTTTGAGGGATATGCCGCTGGCTCCATTTCCCCTGCCTTCCCCCTCCACCCCACCCCACACCTTCCTCTTTCATTCTAGCTAGCAGCTATACATGGAACATTATGCAGATTTTTGTCAAGAGTGAGTGCGATTATGTTTGGGGAGAAATGAGTGTTGGAATGTTCGCTACGCCTTTGACCTTATCAGCGGCAGCCTTAAGCTGGATACCTTGGCTTAATTTTAATAGATGCAGCACTATGCGAATTAGACAAGGGGACCTAGCTGTGCTTTTTCACCGTGTGGCGCGTTCTGCATGCATTATGCGAATGAGCCCCTGCGTGTTTGGGTTCTATTTTTTTTTTCTGCGAGGACGCAGTCTGCTACGTTACATGCCGGCAAATGCACAGATCTCTTTTTCTCATGTATTTGCATGTGTTCCTGTCTGCTGTGTGCATGCGCGAGGCAGGTGGGTGCGTTATATAGTGTTCAATAGTCCACCTTGTGTGTGTGTGTTCTCCCTCACTCAGCCCAAGGGCATGTCTTGTCCAGAAAAGAGCTGAAAAACCAGAGATAGGGGGTCCTGTGGTTAATTTGGAACATTGATTCTACATTAAGAGTCGACTTGCCACTGATTCATGGCTATTCAAGTGCAGATGTAAGGGGAAAGGTTTCCATCTGCTCCCCCATGGATGCACACACGTACACATACATATAAGTACAGGAAGCTTCATTATGCATACACACATAGAAGGTTCTCTTTAATGGACTCTCTCTTGCCTTGGAGAAAGTATAATAGTAAATCAATGAGGTGAAGGGCAGAAGGAGGGACAGTTAAGCCTTCTGAAGGCCTCCACCCAATATGAGGCTTAACCAGAATGTATAAAGGACTCGTTGTGATTGCAACATGTTCACCACAGGTCCAAGTGCTGCATCTCTGAAAAGAAACACATCTTGAAAAGTTGTGTTTATACAGTAGAGCAGCAGCAGATAAACTATAGCTTTCCAATAATGCAAAGTGGCTGCATGTATTAAGTACATAAAACCACAATCTTAGTCTTAACACATCGCTAATATATTTATTACTCGTGTGGGTGACACTTGAGAAATACTGCCGTCAGTAAATAATAAAATTACAGTTAATGAAACTTTAGTAGTCATCTTACACAAAGTCAAGCTATTTAATCATCATTGGTAATTTTCTAACTTATTATTTATGCCATTAAGTTCTGTGATAAAAGATATTTAGGAATTCGGTAGTATCTCATTCCCCTGGAGTCAAATGCTGCCATTCAGTTGCTGGCATACCAGAAATGTGCACAAGGTCTTTTATTGGTGGCTCCAAAATGCACTTTGAGAGTGCTCTCACATCCATCTTGTCATATTTTAACTCAAATCATGATCATTTCGTAAACCTAATCCAGTCGTTTGATTGGATTTAGCTGATGGCTAGTAAGAACAACAGTGGACACAGCAGGACACGAACCGTGTCTCTGTTATTTGAAACACAAGTAACACTTGATTACTTAAAACAAGCACTTTAATTTTTTATAACAATCATCTAAATACGGTTTGTAGGAACACTGCATAGCATTTGTGATCATTTCAGAGCTGTTTTAAAAAGATCAGTCGCAGCTTTCCACGAAAGCATCCACTAAATTTTCATAGATATTTTACAAACCAAATTTACAAAATGTACAACATTTTACAAAAATTCAATCAAGTGTTACCCCTCACATTACAGTTGGTAATTAGAAAATAGGAGCCATATGGTAAGACATGTATGCACAAGACATAGCATGGCAGGGGTGAAGAGTCTTGGGAAGGCAATTAGGCCAAAAGCAGACACTATGCAGGATAGGCATAGAAATATATAGTGAGACACGATGACATGCTGTCATTCTCCACAGCCCAATGGCTGGGCAGATGATGATGCAAACAGACAACATAAGGAGACAAATTTCTCAATAAGGACGAGCAGAGAAAAATATGAGAAGAGCAGGTTTATAAAAAGAGATATTTGGCTTGTATTATCATGAGAAAAAGGGAATGACAGAGTGAATAGAGAAAGAAAAGAGCCCGAGCTAGGGAGAGGGTGATGAGTGAAGAAAGCCTTGCAAGGCTTATTACCAGTGGATCAAAATTCCCAGTGAACCGTTTCTACAATACACAGGCTATTCTCCTGAAAGAGGAGGCAATTCGACTGCGCCCTACTTTCCACTTACGTCTGACCTTTATGTCTTCCACCCAGTTTTACCACAGTAAGTTTAATGTCTACCTCTCAGCAGATGCAATACTGCCTTGTTACCACTTAAACCATGCAGGCCTCATAATCATCTCCCCGAGGGCCAATATGCTTCCCACAAAAAGAAAAAAACTTACGTCTTGATCTCACAAATTTTTCTCCGCCATTACTGCCGTTGCATGCAGAACTTGTGTTTTGTATAATAAATGATTGCATTTTCTTTCTTAGGTCAACTTGTCTCCACACAGGGCACTGATGAGCACCCAACCTGTGACAAAGCAATCACCTCTCTTTCCCCGCTTCGCTAAATCCCATCCAAGCCCTGTGAAGCGAGCGGGAGGATTTATAATAACTCATTTCAATAAACAGAATAAAACAAACAGTTCTGCCCGGCTGTTTGGCCGCCCGACGACTTGAGTCAGGGTTTCCTGAATTAGCGCCGCAGAGCCACTTGGACCACCGCTTTCTGGCCCTCCTGTGCATACTCATTAATTTCAAGTGGTCATATCTCACTGGTCTCTAATCAAACTGTATTTGTGCCATTACTATCCTGTGCAGCCACAGTGTTAGGATAATGTAGATGGTCTGGTGGGAAAGTAAGCGAGGTGTTGCCAAGATGTGAATGAAAAAGCTTTTCACCTTGACAGCGCGTGAACCTCTTAACCGAAGCCTTGTCCTAATTCACCCGGTACCATTTGCAGATTACAAGAAATCTCTAAACACTATAAAACATATAAAATAATCTCTAAATTACAGAATCAGATTCATATTTAAAAAACAAAAAGCAAAAAACAAAACAGAGCAGCAACATGTCAGCGTAAATGTGCAGCATTTTAATGAGGAGAGATTCGAAGGCTTTCAGTTGTGTCAAAGGTCATTCTAATTAAGAGTGAAATGTGCGGATAACAAGGTCTAAAGCCATAGCGGTTCATAAAGGTGACGCAATCACGCTGTCATTTCTGAACAGCATCTTTATTGGAATATGTCAATAACTACAGAAGCTCTTTACTCTAAGTGATGATGCAATAACTCTGCTAAATAAAAGCATCTTAGGCGCCTACACAGAATTTGTGTTCTTGTCAAACATGTGCAAATGAGACGCAGAGGTGAAAAAGTGCACATTGCAAAAAACATTTACACTGAGGTGATGTGGAAACCAGTGATAAAATATATGTGTGTGTGTGTGTGTATATATATATATCAAAATAAATCATGATGTACCTGAAGCATGAAACATGTTTGGGAGCAACGTGCCTGAGGAGATAAGGCTGATTCATTGACGTCCTTTGAAAAGATTCTAAAAACACATTTTTTTAGAGCTGTATGTATGTTTGTGTGAAGTCTTTTTTAAATCACTGTTTGTGTGTCTTGCTTGTTTTTATCATATTCTGTACTTATTATGTCATTATGTTAAGTTTTTATTAGAGGCTGACCAATATATCAGCGGGTCTGATGTATTGACTGATAATAGTTCCCTGTGATGGATACACGGACACATTATTTGCAGATATCGCTGGTACTTGTAAGGATTCAGTACACATAATAAATGTTAGGGAAATCTGTTTATGTTTCAAGTGTCTGAAAGAAAAAATATCACCCGATACATTGGATCTTTAAAATCACCAACTATCAGTATATGGATCAGTCTTAAAAATCCTATATAAGTCAAATTTTTTCTTTTACTTAATTCTTACTAAATTACACAACGTTAATCAAATTTGTTTTTGTGTAACCTCACAGTTTGGCTTACCAGTCTTATATCTGTTCATATTTTTATTAACTATTAACTACAAATTTATGTGGTACACAGTTTCTAAAAGTACTGCATTCATTAATTTGCAGATATATCGAAACCTTTGGCTACTAAGAAGCATCAACGGAATGGCTGTGTTAAATTTCAAGACGATCTCATGTAGTGACAAACCCACAAATAACAAACCACCTGACTCTGCAGCTGTCTTTAGCGCAGCAGAGCTGTATAGCATCTTTCAGGTCATAGCGTATATTTCAGCTGCAGCAGGCAGCTGTTTCCTGCAGCACGTTATCAGCCCAGCATCAAACAGCAGACAGTCAAAGTTCTGCCTGGTGAATATATCGTAGGATTTCGTTTCTCTTGATTTTTGTGCTTGAACGCAAAAGAGCTAAACAGAGACTGAATTTTGGACTTGCGTACCTCAGACGGATTGAAGTAAAACCCCAAATTGGGCGATAATGTTTAACCACACAAGCTCAGCCTGTTAATAGGTATCAGATCTTTCATTTAACTGTTATAAGATTATAATGTGTCAGTGTCTCTTCAGGCTTTCACCTAGGAGATGGAGAGCAGTGTTGGTAATGAAACTCAGTGATGGTAAACAAACCCGTATTTCACCCAGCTAAGGCAGTCTTGAAACGAGGCAGATACAAGCAGCTTGTTTTGCTGCGATACTCCCAGCCAGGATTAACACTGCTGAAAGTGGAAAGCCCATGGGCTACACTGCCAGCCTCCCACTGTAATGGAGCTGCTTGCCCACCACTCTCTTTCTCCTCTGACACCTTGGAACTTGTGCTCCATGAGTGAACACCTTAGCCTGACCTATAAAAGGTCCCCTGAACAAATGTCAAAGCTTTGGCTTAATGCGTTAGCGCAGGTAGACATTAGGTTGCTGGAGATCCCATTACAAGCTTTCCGTGTTCTGTTCTAAGGTGTTTATTTTGTACCTCAGTACTCAGGATTTAGTAAAGCTTTTCCACACACAGATTACCAGCATCCATCTTTGAATTCAATTTACCCCAGCCATATTAAGCACATTTCTCTATGTCCAGCAGTTACGTAATGTTTTTTCTTGTTTCTTTCTTTTTTCGTCTTTGACTAGAATTTGACTGGATCAAGCTAAGATTAATATTTCTTGCAACGACAGCATTACAAGGGTCAGTAGAGGTTAATAGCTCAATGCCACAACAGAAACGAAGACGTTTCTCCTCTGGCAAGTCACTTTGTCCTCCAGATCTCTTCTTTCCCTTCTCCCTCCACTCACGCTCTGCCTCAATTACCAGCAACTGAGCAGTGGACTGTGGGAATTAGCTCTATATAGTAGCTGTGTGTGTGTGTCTGTGTGTGTGTGGGGGGGGATGTGGTTCGGTAACTTGACTGGATTTTTACTAATAGGTTTGTACAAGTGGTAGTCATGGTGCAAGGCCTTCAGAATATAGACTGCCTGTTCAGTGGGCTCCGCATTATTCAGTCGCACGATACCAATTTATGTGATCAACTGCCTGTAGATGATTAGGATAGTGCACTTAAAATAATGCAAGTATGGGACAATATTCCAACCTTAAGCGTATTGAAACTCTATTAGGGATGGACATTTCAAGCAAAAGTACTGCTTGTATTCACTGGGAGGTATTTGGATATTCCTCAAAGAGCATTTCAATTGAGGCTCTGTCGTTGAAAGCTTTACTGTTGTAACATCTTCCGTTTGTCCGTTTTCTGCAAGACACACACTGTTGGCCACAACCATATCTAAGATCTGCATTTTTATGAACCACATGTTGGATTATCATTAATAGAATTTCATCCTCATTAATCAGCAGGGAAATATGTTCTCCTTGCTGGCCTCATCATCATGCACATTGTCCTGTAAAGCCTTCCTAATCCAGTCCTTGATTTTTGATGGAAAAGCAAGCATTAGCGTCCGCCAAACCAAAAGAAATCCCTCTCTCAATCTGTCCCTATTTCCAAAACCTCTTTAGTGTCCACGATGTCATCCTCACATCCATCCTCGCCAGAATCTAATGGAGAAGCAGTGTGCTGTGAAAATAGGGCAGTGCTGTGTCTTACAGCACACCAGTTCCCTTAGCAGGAAATATTGATTGAAACATTAATTAGTCCGAGAGTGTTCCCTCTGACGTAACTAGCTGGTAAAACAAATAACAGCAGCCCATCTTGGAACCACCTGCAGCGAATTCACAGTAAAGCTAAGCCATAACAGTTAACCTCACCACATTATGCTGCTGGTAATTGTGATTACTAAGGAGAAAAAGCCAGGGCGAGCAGAGGTGAGAACTAAATGCGGTAGGCTGTATTACAAAGTCTGTCCTGTGCTTCCAGGATATGGATCAACTGCATAACCCACAATGGAGAGCCGGTGCTGAGGGAGAGAGGCTAAGTCCTGTTTATCAGAATTCTCTGGGTGTAGAAGCTTATTAAAGTGCCAGGTGCTTTTGAAAAATAATACCCCCCCTTTCCCCCCACACACACCACCATCCCCACCTTCTCCCTCTTTCACAACCTTACTGTCTGCCGTCCCGAACCAAACCACGCTCTAGCCAGTGATGGCACACAGGTTGAGGAATGAACCCTCGGCTTGGCTCCACCAGCGGGCAAACTCCAGCATTTCTGCTTCCTTCAGAAGTTCTTATTCATTTAGTTATTTATTTATTTCACCCACCACCACCACCACATCTCCCCCGTGGCCACCAAGATGGAAACAGCGAAGGTGATGAAATGAAATAATTTCTCTTCCCTTGTTTTCACTTTCCAGCCACCGTCACAGTTCTCCTCTTGATTCTTTCTATTTCAGCCGCTGTCTCTTCTGACTTTTCTCATGATGTGGCGCCTGATCTCATAGGCCCCAAAATATCACAAGCACCATCAAACCCATCTGTTCAGTAAGAGGCAGTCACATATGACAAATTACATACACTTCAACTGTGGAGCTTCTGCCACGTCAGGATGTGATGGAGACACTAATCATACAACGGTGCGAGAGACAGTAGATAGAAAAGATGTGTGAGTCACATGAAGGAGGAAGCATCTAAGCTATACCCATATGGAAAAGAAATAGAAAAAACTTATAAAAGACTTGCATCAGCTTTAGCTTGCTTCATATAGTGAATCATATAAGGCTTATATGATTCACTCATGAAAGTGGCCACTTTCTCATTACTTTCATATATTGTTTTACGGAGTATCAAAAACATACAAGTTTCATTTATATAATTTTTCAAGGGATCTTATATCTGTTTTCACTCTTGTATGCTTTTCATACAAGTTTCACACAAGACAGATACAAACTTTATAAGATTTATATATATCTTTTCCATATGGGTAGTTATATACCTACAATGCTTATAAATGGAAATAATCATACAATAGTCTTTGTTACATAAGAATATTGAACAAACTTACAAAGGCCAAATATTGTTACAGGTGAAATTGTTTGCCTCTTACTTTGAAACTACCGAAATCTGCCTACATTTCCCAGAATTCCATTTTAGGAACATCTGTAAATACCGTATCACTCTTTAGAAATAGTCAGTGGCACAAACATATACGTTTTTAACTGTTAAAAAAGACCCTGAGAGCAAATATGTTGACCTACAAATGAAGTAAAATATGCACAATAGCCTTGAGCTTTCACTCAAATCAGACTCTGTCTAAAATCAGTGCAATGGATTTTATCCATTGCCTTTAATTTAAATGTCTCAGAGAAATTAATGGATAATTTACTAGCCTAAAAAAATCCCAGAATAAAATGGAAATGTCAGAGAAGTGTGCAACACTTTCTGCTAACAGCACTGTACTGCATTTTATAGTTCCTGTTGAGCCCATGAGAGTACATGACCTTAAACTGTCTTGTATGAAGTGTAATGAAAGGGTGAACAAAGGCAGACAATTCAGACAAATACTAACTGCACTGGGTAGATAATTGAATTTTAATTTATAGTATTTGCTTCAATTTATTATTCAGACAGGATCATCAAAATGAAAACACTTATTGTGCCATGCCATGTTTGGTAATGATGTTTTTGTTTTACTTTTCAATGCACCCATTTCCTTTATTACAACCCTGTTCATTTATGTACTTATAGATGCGGCCAAATGACAATGAAACGTCAATGAAATGCATTTTTTCAGTTCAGTAAGACCACAGATATTACATAAAACTACTAAACAATCGTGACACTAATCACCGACCTAAATGACTGTGATCATTTTCAAATTTTTAAATGAAAAAGAACATAGATTTAGCTGATGATCTTCGATCTGTGACTATTTTATCTATTATTCAAATATCCATGTTCAAGACAATACCATAATAATCACTTATTTTCTTCACTTCAGGCACCTTTTAGTAATCTGTGTCCATTGGTAAACTGCATGACCTGTTTTTCCAGAAATGCTAAATCCTATTAGCATACAGATGTGCTGATTGCTAAAAAGATTAATTACGTCAACACGTTAATGCATTTTAATTTTCATGGCAGTCGGTTGCTTCGTCTCCTAACAAACAGGTGCAAACTGCATCTAGGTCAACTGTTTAGTTTGCATTTACAGCCTAACCGTCTCACTCCATTGTGTATTACTGGCTGCCCATTTACTTGTTGCTATAGTGACTGACATATTCTAGCGTCTTTGAGTAGCTTGCCCTAAAGCATAACGCTTAAGCCCTAGGATGTCTGCCATTTAAGAATCTTAATGAAGCCTTCTCTTTAACCAATAATAGACTCATACTACTAGCATCAAGATTTAGTGCTATATAGTAGTGGTACATATGGTACATCCTCAGAGTGAAGTCTAGAAGGTCAAGCAGATATAAATCCATTGTTCTACGTCTTGAAGGGAACGTGTATAAATGTCAACATGCATCAGTGTGCCTATAACAAATGTCAATATGTCCAAATCCTTTTCTTATGACATTCTCTGACCATGCCCATTATCTGGTAATACTCACATGTTTCTCTCTGTCTTGTTTGTTTTACGCAGGTAGGAATGGACTGGGCTGTGGATTCTGGAAGCTAGTAAAGACAATCAGTGAGGACGGTTATCTTTAAAGAAAGAAGTTGTTTTATGGATACCTATAAAGGTTCTTAATATAAGTCTTTTGAGGTGTAATATTGGTCCAGGCTTTTTTCTTTTTTCCGCCTCCCACCTATTTTTGACTCACCTGATTGCACCCTTGGCCTCAAACCCTGACACCAGCATTGAGTGAATCAAGGGCATCTACATAGGAAGACAATAAAACACTAGGAAGCCCTGTGGCAGTTGCGGCAGGGCTGATGAGTCAGTTGCCACAGCGGCTGCAACAAATGAGTAATTATTTGTAAAGTTAATAGCTGAGACCAATCAATCTACAAGGACCAATTTCTGACTGGAGGAAATCGGTCCAATATGAAGGACTTGTCATTTGTGGATCATCTCTTTGTTGGCTTGGCCATGGCCTCTTTTGTTGTGGCCACTGAGCTGAGGCCTGATTGCCCAAAGCTTTGTGTGTGTGAGATTAGACCCTGGTTTTCCCCTACTTCTGTCTACATGGAGGCGCAGACAGTTGACTGCAATGATTTGGGACTCTTTAGCCTGCCAGAAAAATTACCAGTGGGCACGCAAGTACTGTTACTGCAAACAAACAACGTCGAGAGGATTGACAGACCTTTGGATTACATGCCCAATATTACAGAGATTGATTTATCGCAAAACAACTTATCCTCAATCAGCAACGTCCACCTTGGGAATCTTACTCAGCTGCTCTCCCTTCACTTAGAAGAGAACTGGATACGAGAGCTTCCTGAGCAATGCCTGTCAGAAGTGGCGAACCTTCAGGAGCTCTACATGAATCACAATCTCATCTCTTCTATCGCTCCGCTGGCTTTCCAGGGTCTAAGCAATCTTGTGCGACTCCATCTCAATTCCAACAAGCTGAGTGTCATTAAAAGAGAGTGGTTTGAACCTTTGCCAAATCTGGAGATCCTAATGATTGGTGAAAATCCAGTTCTTTCTATTGATAACATGAACTTCAAACCTCTAAGTAACCTCCGCAGTCTTGTTCTTACCAGAATGAACCTGTCCCAGCTTCCTGATGATTCACTGGCTGGTCTTGATAACTTGGAGAGCATCTCTTTCTATGATAATATTTTTCCCGAGGTTCCTCACTCTGCCCTGAGAAATGTCAAGAATCTTAAGTTTTTGGATCTAAATAAAAACCCCATTACTAGAATACAAAGAGGGGACTTTGTGGATATGCTTCATTTGAAAGAACTAGGGATTAACAGCATGCCAGAGCTAGTTTCCATTGACAGCTTTGCCCTCAATAACCTCCCTGAGCTGACCAAAATCGAAGCAACCAACAATCCTAAACTCTCTTATATCCATCCTAATGCTTTCTACAAACTCCCACGGCTGGAAACCCTTATGTTAAACGGCAATGCTCTCAGTGCCCTCCACAGGATTACTGTCGAATCTCTTCCAAATCTGAGGGAGGTAAGCATGCACAGTAACCCAATCCGCTGTGACTGCGTAGTCCGCTGGATGAACATGAACAAGACCAACATCCGTTTCATGGAGCCTGACTCACTATACTGCGTAGAGCCTCCGGAGTATGAGGGCCAGCATGTCCGGCAGGTGCACTTCAGGGAGATGATGGAGATTTGCCTGCCACTGATATCACCCGAAAGCATGCCAGGGCACATTAAAGCACAGAGCGGGTGCTCAGTGTCACTTCATTGTCGGGCTTTTGCCGAACCAGAGCCGGACATCTACTGGATCACCCCATCTGGCACAAGGGTCCTGCCTAACACTGTATCTGACAAGTTCTACATGCACCCAGAGGGAACCTTTGACATCTACGATATAACAGAAAATGAAGCCGGTGTTTACACCTGTGTTGCCCATAATTTGGTCGGTGCTGATCTTAAATCCGTCTCTGTAGAGGTAAACGGATATTTTCCCCAACCTGTCAATGGTTCTCTGAATGTTGAAGTCAAATCAGTGGAGACACACTCCATTCTGGTCTCATGGAAGGCTGGCCCTGGCACTTTGGCTCCCAACATTAAATGGTACACTGTTTCAGATGCCAACCATCCCACCATGGCTTTTACCACCAGGGTTCCCTCAGATGTCCAGGTGTACAACCTTACCCATCTCAGCCCCGCCACTCACTACAAAGTCTGTGTGGATATCCGCAACATCCACTACAACCATGACACCAAATGTGTCACTGTCACCACTAAGGGATTAGAGTTGGCAGCCAAGGACACAGAAAAATGGGATGCAGCAGTAATCACTGTCTTTGGTGTGCTCCTGGCTGTGATTTCAGTGGCCTGCCTGTTTATTTATGTGTCTCTGAGGAACCACCACCTTTATGGGGATATAAGGAAATGGGACTCTAAAGCTTCACTGATACCAGTGGAAGCTCCCGGTATGCACTCATCTTTCTTTACAAAGCTGTGGGTTACGGGTAAGGGACTGCCAAGTGGAGTGGAAGTGAAAGCCACAGTCATAAATGTATCTGACAATGCCTTTTAAGAACCACAGCTTTGTAGAGCACCACACACCTACAGCAAATGGACAAGGCCACTGGGCAGGGGTGGACGATGATATACTGTTTTCAAAGGCATACCCATTGCCCGTTCCCAGCTCAGATACACTGGGAGAACTATTAATGGAAGGGGATGGAACGGTTTAAATTGACTACATGCTATCCCAGTTTCAACCCTAGTTGAAGTGGTGGCTTTGTAACCATCAAACCAAGCTAACATCAACAGGAAGGGGTATTTACTGCAAAAAAAATTCGATTACAGTACCATTCATACAGAAATGCAGGCAGAGAAAAGAAAGTGGACGTGTTGAAGGTCAGCTCTCTTGTAATTGACTGTTAAATGTGTTCAGAGTTGTGGAACTGTCCGTGTGGTCCCAAGCAATACCGTCTGTGCTTTGTCAAACATCCATAGACGAGTTAGAGATACAGTAATAACACCTGTCTATTATGGGAAGGGAGATTTATTAGAGTAGACAAATAACAGTGACTATGGTGTAAGCCTTTTGATGAAATATACCCCCCCTTTTCTATTTAAAAACGGATTCTTGATTTTTCATGGAAATATTGTTATATATTCTATTATGTTGATGTAATGACAAATCCTCTGTATGTGAACAATTTAAATGGGTTTTAAATGAAGGCAAGGAGCAGACTACTTTTGATTACAACATCACATTAAGCTTAATGAAATTCAGCGACAAAATGGGTATCTAGAGAGGATATTTGCCAAATGGCTGTTTATGCTTTGTAGTTCTCATTGCAATGGTGACTGGCAAAAACACTGGACTCAAACAAATATATCGAGTTGTTTAAAACTAAAACGAGTGATGTTTTATCTCCTCAAGAGGTGGTTTGTTAATGCCCTGGTAAGTGCCTACAACAAGAGCTACGTGAGGTAAACGGAGAGGAAACTGAAGAAATTCATCAGCCACAGCAAAACACAGTCATGTCATCATTGCAGTCACAAGCTATTCTCCAGTACTTTTAGTGGAAATACTTTCTCAGTATTTTTAGCATACATATTTTAAGAAAACATTTTGTTGTTGCTTTGGGTGTCAAGTTAAAAAGCCATTTTTATATTACCTGTATTATATGTGATCAATGGGCACAACAGACTAATTAAGAAAAGCGCTAAGAAAAAAAAATAAATGTCATTGTTTCTTTTACAAACAATTGCCTACTTTCTCTCATTTTATTCTCATATTTATAACAACAGCAAAAGGGACCTGTTATTTTCATTTTCATCTCTTTTTTTGGGCTCTACTTGAATAACTTTGCACGAGTTACGGTCCTAAATAACGATTATTTGTGTATAAATAACCCCTAATTTATACATTGGGCCTTGGTGCAACCTCTGCTGCCTGAAACAAGCCCTTATAGAGCCCTTCCCCCCCCTTGAAGCCAACTTTCCTCTTATTGGCTGCCCCTAATAAACCATATTCAGAATATCCTCTGTCAGTGAGATCATACAGAGGCAAAGGCAGAAAATATTGTCCGAGTATAAAAGCAGTCTGATGGCTGAACCTTTGGCTGTGATTTATTGCCAGGACGATGTTATCGGCCCATATTAACTATTTCCGATTTATTGGTATCGACATTTGTAATTTGACCATAAACAAACATTAAACAGAAATAGATAAAGTCTGGGAGAAACACCCTTCAACCATGTTACAGCTATTGATGTTGCACAGTGTGGTCCACCACAACTTTACCCTTGGCAACTGTTTTTGAATGTGCTTTGAACACCACAAACTCAACAAGCAGCTGATCCAAGCAGAGTCGGACTAATCTACTGCATGTTTGACAATAAAACAAGTTTATATTTAAAACTCATTATCATAATATCTTAGTGCTGACTCACACATAACTACACATAACAAATGTTAGGGAAATCTTTTTATGTTTGTCTGAAAGATACTAAATATTGGCTGATATATCAGATTTCCCCCCAAATATCAGTATTGATATCGGAAGCCATTTTGCTTATATTTTATTGTTATTTGTCATGCATAATGACATTCTCACATTTACATTTTTGCTTTTTAACCTTACTGTTGTTTTAAGTCTTAGTTAATTTGCCTTTGTTTATATGCATCAGAATATCGGAATCTTTACTCTCTCAGTTTTAAAAATTCCTAAATCGGGATCTAATTACCTGGACATACATTAACCTCTTTGTTCTAAACTTTGGTCTTGTTTAAAAGGCACACCCATGATTGTACAACAGTAGAAAGATGACAAACAATAACAAAAAGCATAGTAAATCCCCTTTAATAAATATACTCATGTCATCATCTTGTAATGGTGTACAGTGAAATGTGCCTTGACTTTTATATGACATTTCAACTGCAAGAATGTAAAACAGAGTATTGATAATGAGCAAATGGTACAGAAGAAAAAAAGTCTTTTGAATCAGACCACAGGGGATGAGTCAAGGGACTTCAGCTGAATGGCTGAGTGGTCGTCCTGACCCTGGGAAGAAAAAGAAGAAGAAAAAAAACAGCAACAAAGAGCAGAACTCATTAGTCGCCTCATTAAGAACATGTTCGTCCTTCAGCTGGTCTGAATATAGTCACTGTGTTGCAGCTACAGCTGCTGCTGCTCGTGCTCAGACGAGAACACAACGTCCCTACGACACCGAGATAAAGTACAGTATACCAAAAAGTCATGTGGAGTGGCACGGAGCCGAGTCGAAACTTCACATTTTATTTGTCTTACTGAATTATCCAGCACATAGAACATTTCACATGAGAAAGCCAAGCATGATGAATGGCTGTCAGAGGCAGAGTGACATGGTGGATTTATCAAACAGGGCCTAACACTCATACATCAGGCCAGCCTTCAGCACCACGGACAGAAGCTTTTAGAGCTGAGCCATCTGTCAAAGACAAAGGGAGTTAAAATATGACATGCCGTGCTCCTCAGGTATCGCTCAGGTCAGACTAGGCCTGCCTCTTTGCAAGCACAGATGCACAAATGAAGCTTGGCAGAGCTCAATGCCACATGCTTATGTTCTTACATAGATAAAGAAAAGCAATTCAAGGTCACTCGCTGACACAGAGGGACTCCAGAAGAAAACAAAAACACTTATAGGCACAAACAGTTAAGCTCTGAATCATCCAGTCACTCATACCTGAAGTGCTGCAGTTCAGTCCTGACAGTCAGAGGCAATACTAAATGAGTTCACTCACCAAACATGTTCTTTGAGATTAAAGTAGCCCAGAGACATTAGCCTTATTGCCTTTAAAAATATTTCATTATAGTTTTTACACCTTCTGATGTGATTACATATGTTGTAGTTGAGTGAATACACTGAATGTAACCAGGAAACTCATCTCTCCTGCTGTCGCTCCCAATTTCATGCATTTCCACGATCTCTTTGTTTTATCCCCCTCCGCTAGCCGCTGACAGTTTGGGAGATAGCTTCCCCCCCCCCCCCCTTCTTCTTTCCTTTTGTCTGAATTTGTACATTCAAAGGAAGCCATATTAGAAAAAAAACTGTGGCTTTAACTTAAATCCCACATGAAAAGAACTAGTGAGCTGTCACCATTTAATCCGCAGCGAGGACGAAAAAATTATGTTTCTCGCTGAATCTTCAAATATTTCAAATATTAAAACCCACCTTGTTCTATTCAAAGAAAGCCATCTGCACCATGGCAGATATTAAAGCATTCTCTGTGAAGGCTTATGGATGGGTGTTCCTACTGGTTACATATTCATTTTAATTTTGTAAGGATCATTGTCGGCCTGTCTGAGATTTGATGCAGCAAACCACCAATGGGAGGTACAAGTTCAATAGTGTATTTATTTATTCTACTTTTAAGTCAGTGGCTAGAAGGTAATTTTCCTCATATGTTATCAGATTACATTTTATAGTGTTAGTCTGTTGATCCTCACTTACTACTACAACAGTGTACATATAGAAGCATCACCAAAATGAGAATGTAGGAAGGTGCTATTTAAACACTTTTTAGTCCATAATTCTCCAAATAGGTTGTATTCATAACAGTTTTATCCATACAACAGCCTGAATAAATGCTTTTTTTCTATACTGAAAGCTACAATTAAATATTGAATTCCCTCGCTGTCCGAGATAAAATTAAAGAAAAAACTATAACACAGCAAAAGGCTGCAGAAAGCAAACAATGTTCACAGCGCTACAGGCATTTTTATACGTTTGAATTATCAGCTTATTAAAGTTACAAACTTCCACATAGGTCAGTCGGTGTAGCTACGGGCAACCGCGTTCCAATGAAAAGTGAAATGTCAACATGCATTTACAATCCTGCTGATAACACTATATTTAATGCCACTGCTTGCTTTTAAGAGGCCTTTATAGGCAGCCATTGGAGAAACAACCAGATGACCTATGGACTGCAATAACAACGCACTGATTGCTTGTAAGTCTGAATAAAAAGAGATTTGCCTTTGGAGGCAGGTAAAGTGCTTCTATATCATGAGCGGAGGGAGGTCTTTGTTAATGGATTTTTAAAATTATTATTATTATTTTCTTTTAAGCAGCGTGAATTGTTTAACTCTTCACAGGCTTTTTGATGGGTTTTACATGTGTATCTTCAGTGAGCCTAGATTTGTCCAATGCATCGTCCTTCTGATCATGCACTGCTGTATATTTCCTGAAGAGTAGACGCACAGTGTCAAAGCAGATTTGGTACGACTCGTCGACGGGTGAGCAGTCAAAAGCTATTTGTGTGAGTGCATTTCGGCTCTGCCTGGCCTCTTCCTGTCGACGTTTCCATAACTGTCCATCACTCACAGCGTGTCCCACCGAACAAATGTTGTGCTTTTTTTAATCCTCTGGTTGTTTGCACACATTTACACTTGCATGAATACTAAGAAACGCAGACCCAACAACACAGTAATTATTAAGTACTTCAATTTTAGATGTTTCCTGACTCACAGGAAAGAATTCACAAGGCCATGCAAATTGGAGGTTTCTTAACATAAGTGAAGTGTCATATTGATAAATACACAACCATAAGTCTTCCTGGGGCTACTGTTAAGAATCAGCCTGAGCTGAATGTAGGAATGACACGACTCCACAGAGAGCTTTCTAACTAATTGGATGACCCATTTTCAAACAGTTGATTAGTTTCCTGGGCTCCTGATTGATCGCTGCCTCTCTTTGTCTCACTGTTCACCTCCATGAAGTGGACACAGAACCTGTGCCTGTCAGATCGATACAGGGGCTAATAAGTTACTCGCATGCATTTGCTCACATTAATAATGTATTGCGAATTAGGGGAGGAAGGAAAAAAATGGGAGGCCCAAAGTACCTAACAAGCAAACATGTCAGGAGATGCAGGGGCACTTTTCTTCTGGTTTTAAACAAGCACGGTCAGCCTCGTGGCACAGATGCACCACCGCTCCCATTAGATTAGCGCTGCAGACGCATCGATATTCCAGTTAGACCACATTAATCATTACTGAACATCAGGGTGAAGTTGTGAAATGGTGGGAAAGCCAGCTACAGTTAAAGACCTCGTAAAAAAGAAATGTTTGTTCCGCAAGCCTATTAATGTAAGGCTTCCATCTGCAGACAGGTCTGCTGCAGATTTTGTTTCCCACTGGTAGGTTTGAAGACGAGTTGGATAATGACTGGTTACAGTTGAGGTTGAGTAGACCAATTTCTATTACTTTTGTGGCTTAATAATAATGAATACCCCAAAAAGCTTTTTTATTTTTTCAGGATAAATACCAGTTCACTCTCTGATAATATGCATCCACGAAACAGATAAAGCATGTGGGATAAGTGTCACCATTTTTCACTTAACCATGGGAAGCATCCAAGAGGTGGAAATAATGGGGAGTTATAAAATCTCATTGGTTCAGCTTTTGTGTGTGTCATATATCCGTGAATTTTTTAAAAATAATAAGAAGAATAAATAAATTAAAAAACACAACAATTTTTCTGTGAATAAAGTCACAGCTGTGCTTTGGATAAAGCATCCTTTTCTGTGTCAGCGTTGGTGTTTTTCTGAGCTCCCGTGGTCTGCTGGCGAAGGGTCTGCCAGTGAAGGACTGTGCAGGTTCAAACAGAAATATACAGGACTCAGCAGAAATTGAAGTGCAGCGCAAAGTGCAAATTTGGAACAATAACCATATATTCAGCCACAGCCTCAGCCATCACGGCCAGGCGGAGCAGCAGCAGCTGCGCTCACATCTAGTAACCAAACCCTGTCACAATTCAGCCTGTTAAAATGAGTAATAAGTGCTAAATGCATCATAAAGTTTCACACCTCCTTTCGGCAGTGTCTGCAGGGTTTTTCCCTTAACAAGCGGTGTGTAATTGGACTGGACCAACACAACCTCAGCTGTTTATACGGAGATAGAATGTATAGTATAATAAGGGAAATAAAGATTTTGTTGCCCACTGTATTATATTGTACAAGAATGTGAAGGAAAGAAGTAATCCTTGAATCCTGCACTATTATAATATTAAAAGGACTGGACTACTAATAATTACTGATACTACCCAACCTGCTCATCTCATCAGTAAATACCATTCTTTTTATGCATTATTATGAATTGTGAGTGTGGTCAGAGGTCAGATAGGAGGACCAAGGAGGTCAAGAGGAGATCAGACTATTTCTTAAAATGAAAACATATAGACTTACAATACATGTGGTGCGCTTTCTTTCATGAATACAGTAAGGATAATGGCCCAAAACATCGAAAACATTCATTTTAATGGCAAACAGTATCATTTCCTTGGATCCACAGCACCATAAAACCTACTGAAAAGCAAGCATCGGTGATGCTTAGACACAATAACAGGATAAAAGTACAGTTTTGTTTTTAGATTGCTGGCTTTGTGATGTTGTGCTTGTGCTGACTTGTGTGAAGTGTCAACACTGGCTGACAGCAACAACTGCAAAAATAAGAAGCAAGTTGAGATTAAAAAACATTTAGAATCTACTGTGCTGGGCTGTAATGACTGAGACATGTAATTTAGTTCTTCTTGGCACAGCCCAAGGTTTAATGTTACATGGGTTCTACAACAGCTCTTATTTTGAAATGAAGTTAAGGTAGATAATTGGTCACTGGAAGATGCCCATGCGATAGTATTATTAGACGTTTTTTTGCTGCTGGCTGACTAATTAAAATGATGCAACGCTTGATGACATGTTGACTTAGGCAACATGCCTCCATGCAACTAGGCAACATGATGATGTTATAATATATCTTGTATAAATCAGATTTTGTGCATATGGGAGATGCTATTTTGTGAAATTAAAATGATAGGATCCCTGCATAAAGTGTGTTAGGTGCACAAGGGCAAAAAAACTGGTAATTTTAGCCTGTTGCTAGGTGGTTACCAGGCAACCTGATAGTGTCCTAATATGTCATGCAAAACTGAAATATTGTGGGTATAAATTAGATGTTATTGCTGTGAAGTCAAAAAAGATTAATTGGTGGCTGCTAGGCATCAAGATGACATCATAACATCAGATATAGATAAGAACCTTCAGGAGCAAAAGATGTCCCCTTGTGACAAGGTTGGTTGTTCAACTCCTGATAGTGTAGGAGGAGAAACAACAAAAATACAGACATACAGTTTGTGTATTATGAAGCACTGTAGATTGTATGCTTGGATTGGGCGGTCTGCTTTGTCATGCCGTAGACCCAAAACACTGCTATATTCTAATAAGGCCATTAATTTAAACCTAATAATTGCTTTCATGTAATGAATTTAAGGCAGTTTTAAAAGACCTGGATGCATTTACAGATGTTTTTCTTCAATATTATCACCTGCATTTCTACCATTAATTACTCCTTTTGAGGTATTCATTCTTTATTGACACTGAACTTGAGAAATTGTGGTTGTTTCTGTGTTTTATTTTATTATTATTGCCTGTACTTAACTGGTGTATTGATTTTAGTGTGTGTGTGTGTGTGTGTGTCTCTGTGTGTGTATGAGCTACTAATTTATGCAACTCATGATTATACTGCTGTCTTTCTTGGCCAGAACACTCTTGTAAAATGGATTTTTAATCTCAAGAGTCTTATTTTTTGGGTTAAATAAAAGTTAAATAAAAGCAAAACTAAAAATTCATATTTGTATTTGCTGATCAGTAAAACGTGCAAATACATTTCGGTGAAGCTAGTAAAAACAAAATCATTATCAGACAATAGCCAAGGGTTATCAGCTTTTCTGCACATGCCAAACCTATTTTTTGCTTTCCAAACAGACAGTTTACCTGCATGGAAACACCTGCCTGATTGGTCGACAGCACTCAGACTACAAGTGGACCACAAACAGAAAACATTAAGCTTCCAGCCTCTTTCCCATATATTATCAAATTCATACAGAAAGTGGTTGTAGAGCTTCTGATCCAGCTAACTTGATCATAAATGTGAACATACCAGGTGTTGTAATCTAATCGAGCTAGTAAGAATGGGTGTATTTTCTTAATCTCCAAAAACTGCAAATAAAATATCCCAAATGGGTTTTAAAAAAAGTTAGATTAATTACTATATTACAAACCTCCCATAAGGGGGAAACATCTTATTCTCACCATGTAATCATACTAGTATTACTTATATCCCTTATATGTCTTTAATCTTGCTGTCTGTAATCGAAAATTGATTAAACTATTGCACCACAGGGCTTTGATAAGCTCCAAATAAATGTTATGTTGTTTGGGCCTATGGCCTAAATAAAGTGATTCTGTTTGTGTGTGTGTCTTCCATCATAACTGGTGGCCTTATTCTTTGATGTAATGACGGCAGTGTTGGGTGGATTTTATTAGATGGGGGTCGAGGCTCATGAGAACCATTGAGCCGAAGAACACCTGCAGCTGAAGCACTGTGCGGTGCTTCTCAACCACGTGCACCTCAAATTATACCTGACTGCACAACAAGCATATTTCTACACAAGATACTCATCTGTTTTGTTCCTTGCTCGAGTTTTAATGCTAATCAAGCATCCCTGCTCCCTGCTGTCTGTCAGGAGTGTTTACACCATTTTTTTTTTTTTTTAAACTAACTCCCAAAATGAACACAGAAGTGGCTGCAGTCCGCCATCAATCACTCTCCCGGCCCACCGGGGTGTGTGGATGGCAGCTCAGTGTGATTCCGTACACTGTGCGGCTGCATGTGGCTCGCAGTAAGGTTATACAAAATAACCATATTCCTTCAGTTCATTACACGCTTCCCTGGAAACTAGAACAACAATAACCAAGGCCGCATCTTTGATCTTCATTATCTTTTTGATAAATTCTCCTTTACTCGCTCTGTCCTTGCTTGCTGTTGATATTTATACTGTTCTCTTCTCTCCAATGTGTTCCCCCTCATCTACAGATAAGACAAATCCACTACTTTAGATTGTGTCATGGCAAAACCGAGTGACCGTTTCATATTGATGATAATTGTGTTGCACATAAATTTCCCGTCCAGATTATTTGCAATTGAAATGAAGGGAACGGAGGTAGTTAACAGTCTGGCAATCTGCTCTCCTCCATAATGTACGCAACCCGAATGATGTCTCTACTGACTGAAAGCTGTTCATCTATGAAATAAAAGAAACCGAGTGACCTATTAAATTGCATTATGTTAATGGCGGAATTAGCAGCAGACTGTGGAAAACCATCACATTTATTATTGTCCCAATAACAAATTGTTCTCTCTGGAGGGCATGTTAAAACATTTGCCTCTCACTAGGGAATGAAGAGCACTTGCATAGTTTGGCGAGGGGGCTCGCTGCTGAATTTGTTGCGATCGCTAAAGAAAAAAAAATGTGTCAAGAAAAGCTCTAAAAAATGAATGAACGTGACTAAAAGCCCTTTATTTATGTGCTCTCTGTGCGACGAGCTGTAGAGATTTCTGCCATTTGTAAACTCTGTCTCAGTTCTGTCAAAAGAGAAAGCTTTCCTCGGTCCTCTGAAGTGCATCCAAAAGAACAAGGGTGATAACGAGGGCCTGGCTTCTCTCTCTCTTCGTCCAGCAAGCCGTTAGTGGGAAAGGCCTTTTTTTCTGGATCTCGATTCTAAGAAACAACTATTTCTGTCTCTGCTGGCTTTTCTTTTACGTCGGTAGGGCCTTATTGCTGAGTCCTCCCCGCTGGCATCAAACAAGGGTGTAAAGATTGAGCAAGTGCCATCAATTGCAAACCTGGCACAGGATTAGCAAGGTGAGAAAATGTGAGAAGGGTTATTGAGCCTCATCAGAATCAAAGGGAAGCCAAGGTAATGAGGGGGATTCAATCAAAGAAATGGGACCGCTCTTAGAACACAGAGGTTTTAAGCCCACAGCAGTGAGGAGACAGATACTCTATATATAACTCGACCAAAGCCACATTAGCGTGGGATTCAGGTAGGCTGCCAAATCAAAGGATACCATTTTATTGTGAAACACTGATGGGGATGTTCCCTGGTGGCCCGAGGGTCATTTTGGCCTGTCATGAACAGTCAACTTAAACAGCGGTAATACAATAACAAGCACTGAATGAACCGACAGACCTCTGAGAATCCGTGCCACAAGACGGACTTTCTTGCTTTTGTCATAGACTTGTGGGAGGGAGGGTCACACAGCATGCAGCTGTGCACACTAAAGAGTCACGCAGTCTCTCTTGGCAAGCCATGCAACATCTACCTGCTTTTCTTCCAATAGCATTTAAGTTCCAAGGAAAGGACATTCTGACGAATGAACCAAATGAACACCTCGAAAAAGGATTAAATAGTACTAATATGTTAATTTGACACATAATAACACAAATGTTACTTCACGTATGGTTACAGGCTCTTTATACATTTTTACAATACAATTTTTAAGCACACGTGATTTTGCCAAAAAAATGAAAACATAAAATAACACATGAAAACACATTTTTATAGATATTGCAGTTCTGTTGTCTATTATTACCTGTAACAAGAAGGTTATATTTTTGTTAACGTTCGTCTATTTGCCATTCTGTATCTAAACACTATAGACTGAAATGATTTGAATGAATACTGTTTAAATGCACAATAACTTGAATACATGTACAATGTTCCTGAATTAATATTATTGTTTAACCAAAATGAGATTGTGATCGAAAACTTTTTCACTGGATATTTAATACAAATAAACAAAATCTTCATAAATTAAAAAATACAAGAATAATTACACTAAAAATTATGTCAAGCATGTTAAAATGGGTTACAGGCAAGTAACAAAAACCTGCACTCTCCACTTATTTCTTCTGCACTACAAACATTATGTTAAAAAAAATTAAAGAAAACTATAGAATACTGTTCCCTTAAGAGTACATACATACTGCTCAGACAGTGAGCAGCCTTGGCGGACATTTTTATGCACTGAGAGTGCTTCTTGTTTTCCATCCTTTTTTTATTATGTTCATATAAAGCAGATTTTTCTTTTTCATTGTGATTTCTCTGATGGTGAAATTGATGTGTTTTTGTTTTGTGAGTCTTGTAGAAACAATTTTGAGAGGCCAGTTTTTTTCTTCACATTACACGCTTAGCAGTGGAGAATCTTTGCCAGGTGATTGTTCTGATTATTGAGAGTGAGGCCTGTAATCCTGGAGGGGCTGCAGTGCCGGTGCTCTTCCAGTGATTATCATAGAGAACGAGAGGTGTTTCGACAATAATATAGAGGAGCTTGGTGAGTTGATTAAGACTCAGAGGGAGCATCATGAGCTGAGTTTGATGTGCTTTGAGGAGCGTTAGAGTGACATGTTGACACACACGCACACTTCCTGGATGATTCTGACCGTACCTGGCTTGAGGACTTTTCAGGTAGACAGTGACTTTAATTTGAGACGAAAGGTGGACGGATTGCACTAGTTGTGATTGAAAAGTTGTGTAATCCTGGTCACATTACTGCAATTTAACTGGTTTTTTTTTTGGTTTTTTTTGCATGTTTCTGAATATTAAAGGTGTTGGCTGTTGGAAGGTACCCGTTTTACTTGCAGAGGGAAATCATCATTGCTGTCTGAATCCCCTTTGAATCAACACACTGCTTAGATTACTCTGAAGCAGCTAATGCAAAGGTCATTCAAATGATCATCACCGTGGTGAATGTCTATAGATAATTCAAGGATCCTGACAACTTTGTGTGACACTTAGTGAACATGCAATTGATTTTCTTTTTTCTGTGGACACATACACAATATCTTTACCCCCTTATTGTATCATATAAAGATCTACACTATTTTCTTATATTGTGGAGGAATTTTGGCTCACTCTTCTTTACAACATTGCTTCAGTTCATTGAGGTTTGCAGGGTTATGCAACAGAATGCATTGCAATACCTTCATTCTGTCATTTTTCAACTCTCAGACAGATGGCTTCACATTTGACTCGAGAATACTTTGGTATAGAGAGGAGGCTACGTGGCTACGAAACAAGCTCAAATCATCAGTGCTTCTCCACTACACTTAACAGTTGGTAAGGCTGGTCTTTTTCTGTTCTGTCAGGAAATTTAACGTTTAACATGTTGAGGCCAGAGTCTGAGATGGTCTTGGAATTTTTCAAAATTTATCTGAGCTTTGCCTGCTCTGATCTTGGGGAGAATTGGGAATCTGGTTGGGATGTCCCTCCTGGTAACACTTTGTCATTGTGTTCACACACCCCTGTACCGGGAGTGCAGAATTATTAGGCAAGTTGTTCAATAATAAAATTATTCCTCAAAAATACAACAACCATGTTCTCAATGAACCCAAAAAACTCATTAATATCAAAGCTGAATGTTTTTGGAAGTAGTTTGTAGTTTGTTTTTAGTTTTAGCTATTTTAGGGGGATATCTGTGTGTGCAGGTGACTATTACTGTGCATAATTATTAGGCA
>NW_005187415.1:3013639-3023495 GCF_000239375.1 Pundamilia nyererei
GCCTATACAGCTTGGAGTAAGACAACATGCATGAAGAGGATGATGTGGACAAAATACTCATTTGCCTAATAATTCTGCACTCCCTGTATGCTGTGGACCAGTGAACCACCAATAATTCTGCTTTTCTACAGAGATGCTTACACTTATTGATGAGTAGCTAACCAAGTGAATCTGATTATCAGCACATGGTAAAAACTCTCGTTTTTACATGACTGTATTGTTTTATATTTTTGTTTGTTGTAATTCACTAGTTTGTTAATATTTGTGATGGATAAAACATTTCATGTCTTCTTTTGAAGTTAATTTTTAACTATATAATAAAAATTGGATATATTGTTAGCCATAATAAACAAATAGTTTAAGCTACAAAATCAGCAGTCTGGTGTTCTTGAATAGAGATGGAGTCCTGGCCTGAATTACTGTTTGGTCTGCCCCGGCTACTTATTTGTTTTCTTCAGATTGAAACATCCATGTTTTTTCCCTCTCATGAGAAGAAAAATCACACCCCAACATAAATTGTTTCACCCCAAACCAGTGCTTATGCTCATCACTCATACAGCTGGTTGCATTTCTTGTCATCCTCCTCCTCTTGCTTGTGCAGTGTATTTTCATAGTTCAGTAGTCCACATTGGATATTGTTTATGATGCATGATATTGAAAAGAGACAGACTCCGGAGGGACCGGCGACAGTCTCGTCAACTGACTGAACAAGCTAGCAAACAGATCCAAGTGATTTTTTTGTTGACGCTCGGAGACACACACCTCCCTGAGCACAACAAAGGTACATTCATTCTATATTTATGCCACCACTGAAGTGTCAGAAATATTGATGACCCTGGGCAGAAATTAGCCTGCTTGTCAAAACAGAATAGTGCAAATGCAGTTATTTTTTCTGCTTTTCATCCAGTGCGGCGCTCGCAGCCTCTCATCACGTAACCAGAAAATGTGACTGAACAAGCACAAAGCCCTGACACGCTGGATCATTGTCAGTCTAAATTTAAACTAACGCACATCTGTCACTTTGTCTCAATAAAGCACGAAAATGCTCCAAGGTTATGGAAGTTACTTGCTTAATTGAAGTGAGACAAGTTGTTTTCTGTTGTTGCCATTAGGGAATTTCAATATCAGTGTGAATCTGTCATTAAATGCAAATGTGGGAATAAGTGAGACTGAGTAGGTGCTTTAAAGATGACTATTGAGGAGGAACACGCCCTCTTTTGTTTACGTTTACTTTGCTAACTGAGTTAGGGAACTTTAATTCAAAAATCACTTTTCACACACACCCAGACTTGTAAGTAACAGATGAAAACATTGATTCCTGCCTTGGATCGATTCCTTTATTTCCTTGACTCAAAGTTCACCATCAAACTCTTAACCACAGAGAGCCATGCCAGGAAGAGAAAACAATCAAAAAATAACACCACAAAAAAACAACAACAACCAAAAAAAAAAGATCAGCACCCACAGAAGACAATGGCAATTGATCAGGCATTCGGCGAGAGAGGAGGCATCTCTCCTATCAGATTCATTAGTTTTCCGGCCGCTCTGACATTTCCATTTGCACACTCCAATTGACAAAATAAAATACCCGTTTGGCTCTCATCCCTCAGCTCTGCGCCCGGTAATCACTCCTCAGCCGCACCATACATTCAACCCCCCCCAAACCCCCCTCTCTTCTGCCATCTCTCCAGCGCAGCCTCGTCATGACAGCATATAAAACATAAACACAACGCATGCCCTTTTTTTTGGCTTGAGTTTAAGGAAGAGGCATGCCACTGAGCAATCTGAGGTCACTTGCGCAAATCACCTCGGGGAAGGGCACATTTCAGCTTTTCATTTTCCTCCCATCACCACCTCTTGTTTCTCGCTCCCTCTGTGCGCCTCCCTTGCTCTGCCTGCATACCTAAACAACTCCTCCGAAGTGCAGCCTTCTCCTGGAATCACCATCAGCGTCTCCCTGCCAGGCTATCGACTGGCAGCGCACACAGAGAGTCCCTCAGCCATCTATTTCATTTAGACGCAACTTTTTGAATCCACCACATGAGGGGTCAAACGGCCTCTTTTCAAAAGAGACTCAGAACAGAGGTAAATTACACAAATTGAGTGGCAGGAGGGAAGGGAGCGTGGCTGAGCCTCGACAGCGCCGTGAACCCAGGCGACCTCGGGTTTTCTTAATTATGTCTTTGCCAACCCAGACGGAGACACATCGGATGATTATGCCGCAGATGGAGCAGAAATCTCTCAGTCTTTTCCTTTCTAAACCCCCTCCTCCTAAACCACCTCTACCCCATCCTTCCCACAATCCATCACGCTGATGCTTTCCTCTTTCCCCTCCATTCTCCCCTGCCTCCTCCTTTCCATCTTTCTCCATTCCACTATGCATCCATCCTTCTCCTCACTCCCTCCCCTCCACTATACATTTATCTTCCCACTCTGAGACTTTCTTAAGAACTCCACCCGTTTGGAGCAGTGGCAACATGCTGAGAGACTTTGGTCAAATCTGATGATGCTCTCTTCCACCAGTGGCATTTAATCAATTGAAATCTTATTTTGGGGATGAGCAGAGAGGAAGCTGTTTTTTTCATGAGCTGCACTATAATAGAATAACACAGCCAGAAGGCCAGGTCCCTCGTCACTGGGGACTCCATAGATTAAGGTGATCGAGTTGTTCGAGGATGAATTTTGAATACTGCCTATGCCGGCTGGCAGGCTGTGCGCCACTGTAACTTGAAATTCAGTAATAGCATGTAAAAATGTCAATAGCAATTGTGAAAGGAAACACAAGGTCTTGTACTGCTGAAGAGCATCCACAAAACTCGGTTTGAAACATGCAAAAAAGACCATAATTAACAGTCACACTAACAATAACATCTTGGAAGCATGTTAAATTTTACTGCAAGGGCAGTCATCTCAGCACAGTTTTCGAAAACACAAAGGAAACCCTCTTAAGTTCTCTTGCAAAAGAGCAGCCTACAAAAGCCAAGAAGGTAGACTTAGTGGCCAGCAACAAACTCAAATGACCTCAAGTCTAAAGACAAATGTTTGGGCCCTAGTCACGCAGGCCTCGTGCCCAGTCAGTGACCCCACTGAATCCGGTCATTGCTAGAGAAAAGTGTATTTGGTGACGGGTTTGTGAGAGATTACTGACAGGCACTACCTTGAAATTGGTTACAAAAAGGTATAGGGCACGGCAGACAAATCGGTATCTTCCATGCAAACTACAAAGATGCTAGCGACAGCACTACTTGCCAACTGGTGGGGGGGAAATACACATTTTTCTGTAGCAATTAGAAGTTGCCAGGGGATTGCCAACCAGTCTCTAGGCCTGTGTGACTAAAACGTAAGACACTAAAACTACGTAGAACTGTTTAGACAACAAAACAACGTTATTAGGATTAGTAACTAAGACTAGGTGACCACGTTTAGGTTAAAATATAAGCCTTCAAAACAAAAAAAATATCATAAAAGGTCAATTTTCACTGTCTTCAACAAGTTACCATGGCATTTCTTTGCTTGCTTGTGTTTATTTTTGACATTGAGGGGCACCTTTTGAACTACTGGCCAAACCTGGACAACATTTACACTGCAGGGATACCCAGCGTATTACACCTACCTTATGAAGGCAACATACTACCAACATCTAATGTTTTCACTCTTGTGTCAGCTCTTCCTAGCTGTAACTCAGCTCTTTCCCAGTGCTCTAGAAACTCTGTGTGCCAGCCAGCCTCTTCCAACCTGCCAGCTTCTTGCCACAGCACGACAAATGTCTGCCTGCTTTCTACTGGCAACTCAGCGACTCTCTTCTATCAACCTCACCTCTTAGCCATCCTTGGGGGACATCATTATTTATCAGTGCCTTGCAAAATCGGTCGAAACCATCATTGCACACATAAAAACACACTCTGTCTGACATCTGTGTAGCTAGAAATGTCAAGATAATTTAAAAATTGCTTGTAATATAACAATTACTTCTATTGAAAATCAAAATATCAACTTGGCTATGGTGATGACTTTCCACTCTCTGAAAACTGATGCTGATATTTTTACTTGTCTCTCTATAGAACCAAGGATGATGCATTTTGAATTGAGTCTCACTTCATAATTTCATGTTGGTGATATTTTCATATAAAGAACTGTTTGCAGCACTAATTGGCTATTGATATAACACAGTATTGATTCCACCTACACACAGTTCATTAAAGCTTTGACATTTGCTGTTTTAAACCAGCAGAAACAAGTCAGTGTGCCTCCAGCCAGGAAGAGAAATAAGCAATGCCATGCAAGATTTGAAAGATTTCGATTGTGCATGTGCAACTTTAAAGGATGTGTTGCAAAGTGATATTTGATTTTATTCCAAAAATAGAAAAATCATTATGGAACAGATATGCCCTTTGCCCTTCGTACCTCAACTGTTCTTTTGAAAAAAAAAAGTTGCTACAGAAGAGGAAAAGTTTCCACAACTTCTCGCTGGCTCCACTCATGAGCATGCTGGAGCTGTGAGACTGCAGGATATGAGCCCTGCATCAGATCCGCCATCTGAGAGAAGACCGAGCCTGTGAAAGCTTCCACAACAGATGGAGCGATGAATGGTGGTCAGGTGTCATGCACACACAAACACAGGCCTCCTCACACACTCACAGACAAGCAGGTGATATGCCTTCGCTCACAAAGCATGCATCGTGCAAGTATGCATGTAAGGACTTATTTTTTTAAGCAGTTCTGATTGCATTTTGTATTATATATACATGTAGTCTGAGTTCCATTTACAAATCATATCCACACAGGTGAGGAGTGCATGTGGAGAGGGACTGGATTCACCAAAATGATGCCAAAAAATTATGACTTACCTTCTTATTAACGTTTCATAATTCACACGAAACTGATGGAAAGAACAGGAAGTCTTATGTAGAAATATCTGCTATCTACAACTAAACCCATTCAGAAATCCTATCTGATTGGTTCCCAGAATAGCAAAAGAAAAAAAGACAATGGGGTCAAAGGACAGAAACTGCAGCGCTCATTATTGCTCAGTGGCAATAGAGTAAAAATAAATGGCAACCTTGTTGCGATTGGTAAAAATCAGTGGTTGCCCAATGATTGAATTGAATATTTTTTATTGTGACAGATTGCAAGTAGCTGCAATGATCACCTTCAATCACAAGGTGATTGCTCAGGTTGCCTGGTGGGAGACAACCTGTCTCCAATCAGTTGCAGTCCATTTTGGGCTGACTGCAATCACCGTCAGACAAACTTACAAAAGTTTGCTAATAATTGGCATCTAATTTTAAAACACAGACAGACTGCTAACATGTCGCCTTCAATATGAGTCAGACTGCACCAATGTCTGTCTTCACAACACTTGACTCAACTGGTTGCAAACTGGTTGGATTGTTGTTGCAATCCTATATTAAAGCAAGGTTGCAGAGCACCTGTGTCAATTTGAGGTTAGAGTTACCATCCTGTTGCAACAATGTCACCATTTATGAAAGAATTTCTGAAAATTCTGTTTTAAATCTATCAGTTTCTGCCTTAATATTTTGTATCTTTATTTTTTCAGACATAATAAAACAAACAAAAAAACCCAATATATACTCGTCTACATGTATTTTCATTTACGAATATGAATATATGTGTAGATATACACACACACACGTATTTGTACAGACAAACAAGAAAATATAATAAAATAAAACACATTCGTCTAACATGAGATAACAGTTGTTTGGTCTGAAAAGGAGTAGGAAGAAGTATGCACATACTTATTAACTCCTACCCCTGCTCATATGAATGAATATGAATTTATATGAATGTTCACAGCAACAGATTTGCAATGCTGTCACCAGTGTTGGTCAAGTTACTTGAAAAAAGTAATCAGTAACTAATTACTGATTATTTCCCCAAAAAAGTAATCCCATTACTTTACTGATTACTTATTTTCAAAAGTAATTAATTACTTAGTTACTTTTTAAAAACCCAATTTACAACCTGAATAGGTAATAAAGTGATAGATCTTTCAGCCCAATTCTACTTTTTCTGCATAACCCATCATACAAAATGTAATCAAATGGAAAAGTCTCTTTTTAAAACTTGTTTTATTCGTTTTAATCTTTTAACTTTAGGCATCAAGCAAAAATTTAATTATATGCAACATTCTCTGACTGGAAGAAATTTATTTAATATTTAAACCTATTTTCTGCACATTCCAGCACATAAAATAAAATATTTTTTTGTGTTTACACTCACTCTTTCAAATAGATGCAAGTAAAACACAGCAGAAAATAAATCAAATCAAAGACTCAGCGGTCCTGTTGCTCTATTTTCACCTGTAAAGCAGGAGTTGGGTAGGCGGAGGTTTGCCCTGGTGCAGGTGAGCCGCAGCGGTCAGTTGAAGAATCTGTGAGTTTCTCTGTGAAATTCCTCCTATGTCATAGCGCACTCGGTGCTTGCTTGGAAGTTTAGGGGGGTTTTTTTCACGGTAAAAAGAAGTTTTCTTCCCACGCAGTGAACAGTGGACGCTAATGTTTTTGTCACTTTTTATGGAATCAAACTTAAAGTAAGGTCAGTACTTCCACGCTTTAAACACTGCACGCTCATACTCTCTCCCGCACTCCACATATTATCCATTCGTGATCTGCACACAGCTGTTGCCACGAATGTCACACTCACTTACGTCACAGTCATGAGACATCCTCGCAAAAAAATCATGGTTTTAGCAACCCAGTAACGCAGTGTTCCTACGGGAAAGTAAGGATAATCTAATTACCCTTTTTGCAATAGTAATCCCTTACTTTACTCGTTACTTGAAAAAAGTAATTGGATTACAGTAACGCGTTACTGCCCATCTCTGGCTGTCACAATGCAAAAAAGTCAATTTGAAAATGGCAACTGACAGCGAGAGGTTGCAGACCTGGCTTCTGTCTCCAAAAGATCTATGTCAGTGGTGAGAGATTGGAAGCTAATTGACCACAGTCACAATAACTTTGGTCATGATGCTGTCTCAAACCACTTTTTTCCCTGGTGGGACTGTGGATTTAGGTATAAGTGAATCCTGCTAGCACCCTTGAGCTCACAAAAGAGTCTATTCAGCTTTGCCACTGCTCCTAAATCGACCTCAAATCCTGCAACAACATAAACAAGGCACAGGAAACTTATGCCTGTTATCAGGAACACACACATACACAAACAGATTCACACAGAGGCTGATGCAAGTTTGAGTGATGGTGATGATGATGACATGGCACTTGGCAGGTCACACACACAGATGGTGGACACCTAGCGATCTCACTGGCTCACTGCAGCGTGTTAGATTTGGAACTGAAGCCTGACATTCATGCTGTGTCCTCAGCAATCACAAGTTCAGAGTGAAAGGGAGAAAGCCTGGGCCCCTCGCATTAACAGAGCAGATGTTCTCACCTCCTCCATCACTGGAAAGATGGCCGACACTGACTGCAGAGAAAGGTTGGCTTAAGTTTGGACTTGAGTGACAGCAGCACAATGACTGCAGCTTGTCTGTGACTGTGTGAATCTTTATCTAGATGGAGCTCCTTTGAATTCTGGGTCTCAATTTAGTAGCACTCACTCTCAGAAGGGATCTTTCAGGCTGGCAGGAAGCCACCTAATAAACACCAAACCATTATACTCCTCTCACTTTTTACTGTATCTTTTAATGGATCAAAATAAGATAAGTAAACATGTGCATGACATTAGCGGCAACCCATCTGCGCCCTCTTTTCAGTGATATGATTCCACAGAGGGAGAAGTTTATGTTGTGTGTATTTTGTCGGTACAGAGCACGTACAGTAAAAAGAGAGAATAGGCTTGGCTATGATTGGAATAGCAATGACCTTTGTTGTATTGATTTTGGCTAGTGTTGCTCTAGGACAAGCAAAGGCTTTGTATGCGTCTCTGAGTAACAGTGAAATTTGTAGCTTGGCATTTTCTTGGAATACAAACATTCCTTCATTATGTCCCAATTAGGGTCCTCACCGACTGACAACAAGAGCTGCTCAGGCTTCCACTCATGTTCCAAGATAGTACAGATAGTAGTAAACCCGAGGACACGATGTACCTACTGAATATGTAAACTATATGTTGTGCCTTAGACACCACTTCTTAAAAAGACACAGGTGCTTCTATGAGAAGTGCCTTTTTCTAACTTTGCCCTTTGTCTGTCATTGATATTAACATCCATCCATCTATCCATCTGTCAATCTAAACAAATCATTTCTTTATCCAGTGGATAGCCCTATAAATATCTCTTAATATATAATTTAAAACCATGACCCAAATGGAGACACAACAATTGAAAGAGACAAGAAAAGCAAACAAAGGGTAAGTTGAATAAAGCGATGAATAACAGAAGGCACTGCAGGGTTAGGCTGGTGAAATCCACACCCTTTTGATTTCATCTTAGACCACAGACTATGTAGAAAAAGAAGGATGCAATTATTATGATGTCACCTTTTTATTCTGGACTCCACATTATGAGACACCAACATTCGTATAGTTGGGGTTTTTGGAGCCAGAAGTGGTCATATTTTAAAGTGGGTAGAGTTAACTAATTCTACCAACCTTGGTTAGTAAACTTTCTCCATAACTGCTAATTAGTGCTATGTAACAGAATAAGAAAATACTAGCAAGTAGCAAGTAACAGAAGAGCATACATTGTGTTAGATAATCCATTTTTTTAAAAAGGGTCCAAAAGCACAAACTTTGTCATGACTCCAGCTCAGTGATTCATAAAAATGGATGGCATGCCTAACAAACAGCTGTTGCCACATTTATTAAAATGGCCACACCTTAACAGATGAATAGGAAAAAAGACTGTTTTTCTTCTAGTTTAGATAGCTGTGTGCCCCAGGCATTCTCACCATTCATATAAAGTGTGTGACAATTTTTTTCTTTCCTTTGTTATTTTTTTTTTTTTTTACCAAGGACATAATAAAAAATGAAATAAAAGATATAATAAAATAAAAACAATACAAGCAACCTCTTAAACTGATCACATGCATAACATTAAAGCATTATAATTCACCCTCTAAAAAAAGTTTGAAAAAGAAGTTAGGTGTATTAACATAGGAGTCTACAGAAATTCAGTCACTTTTGGAGCTAGCCTCAAGTGGACATTCAGATTTTGGCATTTGTGGTTCAATTTTTGTTTTCCTAAAAGGTTGTGGCAGGCAGAAAAAAACAAATAAAAAAATAAAAAATATTATGCAGCTGGACTTATTATGCAGAATGTGGAAATATGTGGATCTGTTCACTTGGGTCTGCTGTGAGCAAAGGGTGACCATTACAAGAGCATCTCAGATAATCCACTCTATGCATTCTTACCATGTTATTTCATACAGACTATATAAATTCTAAGACAATGAGTAAACAGAAATAATAGCGAGAACTAGTCACAAAACTGAATCACAAAGCCGGAAATAAGAACAAGATAGGAAGCAAAACCAAGACAGAAAAATATCAACTAAACAGGAAACTATTGAAAGCGCAAGGGAATAAAACATATTAGAAGAATAATAAGACATACAATAGTGATAATAATAATAAAAATAAATCTTTATTTGTAAACCAGGGCCCTATTTCAGGAAGCCGGTTTAGAAAACTTAGAGTGAAAAACGATACTCAGGGTTGAGTAACCCCGAACTGTCCAACTCGGAATATTCGGTTTCAGAAAGGCTGATAACAAGTAGTTCAGTCAACGCGGAGTTGCTTTAACCCCAAGTGAAGCGCGCGGACGAGGATACATAAAGCCCCGATAAGCGGAGCACAGAGTAAGCGAGTCACCATGGAGACGGAGGGAAAGAAGGCGCGGTCAATGTATTTTACAGCGCTTGAGGCCGAAATTCTG
>NW_005187415.1:3025930-3031820 GCF_000239375.1 Pundamilia nyererei
GTCAGGGTTAGTTGAAGTAAACCTGCTAGGGGGCAGGTTAGCTTCACGGAGTGTGTCGTCATAGTGACTCACTGAGGCTTCATCTGAACTCGCTTTGAGAAACTGAAAACCCAGAGTTTTCGTTAACTCAGGGTATACTTACTCAGTTTTTCCACTAAACCGGCTTCCTGAAATAGGGCCCAGTTTTCAAAGCAGGTACACAGTATTTTACAGAACAAAATAAAAACGTTGAGAAAACCTAAAATTCTTCTGGTAAAGCTTTAAGGCTCTAACAGAAAACACCTTTTTATAATGAGGGGCAATGAGGTGGGCTATGGGAACCATTAGGAAAGTCGCTCAGTTCAAAAGGTCTGACAAAATCTATAATGTGGGTAGAAGTGAGGCCATGTGAGGTTTTAAAAGGAATTAAATACAAATTTAAAATCAATTCTGCACCAATCTGTGTGCATGTATGTATATACACACATACAAAGACATGCCATAATGACAGTTTAAGGAAGGCCAATGTTCCTCAGATTCCAAGAAACATTGCATTGGAGATTAAGTCAATGAAGGCCCTTACTCTGCTGCACTGTTCTGTGATTATAGTGCTAGATTTCCAGATCAGTGATGGTACTAAAGAACACATTGCTTTTAATAGCCAGGGTTACACAGAACAGTGGTGATCCAATATCACAGTGACATAAACTGAACCCAGAGACTCAAACACAGTGACTAATTTCTAGTTTCCCTGGAAGAACAGGGAAACTAGAAATTAGGTTAAAGGCGTTAAGGCTGGAGACTATAATGCTGAAAGCAGTGTGCTCTGAATTTACTGTGTGAGCGAGAACTCAAGAGAAGAGAGGCAGAGAAGGAGGTCTTTAATGGGCTTCTCAGATGACTAACTAAAGATCCCAGGCGCTTGGCTGCTAATTAGTTTGATTCGCGAGCCATGCCTTAAGCATTGTGGTTTGTTTTGCTATTATTATTTCCTGTCCTGTGCTGGCGTCCACTCTTTGGGGCTCCATTTAGTGTGCCATCTGAGGCCCTATGAAGAGGAAACCTAAGCCCACCCCCGAGTTAAAAGAAAACATTGTTATTTTCTTTTCTGTGTGTGTGTGTGTGTGTGTTTTTTCTCGGTGTAAAGAGGTTTCACAAACCAAAGTAGCTCGAAATTAACTTTCCTGTAACAAAGAAAAAAAAAGTTAAGTCAGATGAAAGCAATAAAAAGCAGGCAGAGTTTTTAAGAGAAGCAGGGTGAAGCAGTACAATCTCATCATGGATAGTTTCTGAGTCGAGGCACGCACCTCAGTAGGCAGTAAGGTGGCAGCAGTCAAACAGGAACAAATATTACCAAAAGGTTAAAAGCTGAAAAAAATCCATGTTCAAAATAAATAATAACTTCTGGCATAATTTAGCCTGAAAATTTAATAACATCTGGGTGCTAGGAGACTGCCAGTAGTTACATACTTTGGTAATCAATAATGTAATAACTTCACAGTTAAATGGTGAAAACTCAAAATGATATCCGTGAATTAGTTTGCCTACCTACTGTTTTAGCTTTCAGGTGTCAAAAAACAGTAGCTTTGCACATTTCAAAATTTCAGCTACTGGCTGCAAGCGAAATATTAAAACCTTTCCTAAAGTATTTTACATTCACAAACATTGTGTTGACATGGGTAATACACATGTTACTGCAAATCCAAAAAGGTTCTGGCAGTGTGGAGAATGCAAAGCTTTGCAAACACATTTTATTAACAGAAGGAGATAGAAAACATATCAAATGGTTAAACTTGGAAAATGCATCATTTAAAGAAAAAAGAAATACATTACATGTTATCTAGTTGTTAACAAACCTCTTAGTTCATTTACACATGCCAAAGATGTGAAAAAAGGAGGGTACTCTCATTATCATCTGATTCTTCACAGTTGGTAATATTTCGCTTTGCATTCAGAAGATTTATTTAAGTGAAAATTTTGTTTCTTCAATCTTGTTTTTGTTTCTTTTCTTTGCACCTGAGCAACTGATTGTTGATCTGTCCATCTCATTAATGCAACTGTCTGATCAGCCAATCACAAGGTAGCAACCCAGTGGTTTTAACAGTCGATGAGAGCATCATTAAGCATGTTCATGGCATACAGGCTGGTCTATTTCAGCACTTGCACCTACACAGCTACCCCTCGACTTAACAGAGAATGGTCAGATGCAGAGAAACGATCCTGTAACACAGCATTAATTCAAAAACCACTTTTTACAATCAAGTTACACAGAAAAGTATCTCTAAATCCACAACCTTGAACCTTGAAGCAGATGTGCTACAGGAGCAGACGACCAGTCTGGGTGCCACTTCTGTCCAGTTCACCAAAATGTGACAATAAAATTGTAAAATCCATCATCCAATGAGTCCTGATTTTTCCTAAGACAGAATTTGCCACAAACAATAATATAGGGATATTTTGTTGGCAAATACGTACCAAGTGAGCATTTTTAAATGCTACATCCTATCTTGTTTACTGTTGCTGACCACGTCCATCCCTTTATGATATCGTGTACTCATCATCCGATTGCAGCTTCTAGGAGGATAAAACGCCATGCCACAAAGCTCAAATCATCAGACTGGTTTCTTTGTCATTAAAATTAGTTCACTGCACTCAAAAGGCCTCCACACTCACCAGATCTCAATCCAATAGAACCCCCATTGGGAAGTGGGATAACAGAAGATTCGCATCATGAATCTTCAACTGACATATCTGCAGCAATTTGGTTTGTGATGCTATCATGTCAGGATGGACTAAATCTCTGAGGAATGTTTCCAGTACTTTGTTAAATCTGTGGCATAGAGAATTAAGGCATAGGAATAGTTAATAGTTTTGTTTGCATATATTTAAAACACCATTGAGAATTTAAAGAGTTTGAAAACTCTGTAATTTAAAGTTAAACCCTTGAAATCTATTTTCTTTGCTTTCAACATAGACCCCATTTTTGATCTGTATTGGGTGTTTACAACCAACAGACTATTTTCTACAGATTTACTCTTCTGCTGACTTTGAAATTTAACTTCCATAAGCAACTTGCTTGAAAAAAAATGCTGCGTTAGCTTCCCTGCACAGTGACAACAGCCTAACTAATGTCAGCACCTGTGTCCGTCTTTACCAACAGGAAACTATTAGAAATGGAATTCTGATGATTTGACAATCAGATAAAAACATGCCCCTGAAATGATGAGTGCTGGCGAAATATATACAGTACAAAACCCTTCAGTTGTTGTAGTGACTGCTGTGGTGCAATAAGCAACATGTTGGGGAAAAAGCTGCTGTCTCTGCAAATGTTTTCAGCAGTCTGCAGGAGCGGGCTGGGGGGGGCTGTAAAAGCCATTCAACACTGCACAACTACCACAAAGAACTTGTATCCATTACTAGGCGTATACAGTAATTTGAAAAAGAAAGTTTTCACTGGACTCAGAGCTGTCATGTGAAAAACTGAGTTCTTAGGCTTCCATAATAATTAGGAGGGTAGGTAGTATTGCTAATCAAATGGCTTTGTTTAACTGACTGTCAGCAAGTGTGAGCATAATATATAAAAACTGAAATTTTGATAGTTTGATGATCTAGAGCATTGAGGTGTCCGTTAACACAATGATACAATCTTTCTAGGAGAGGATATCCCAGCAAATTCCCTGTGCAGTAAACCCATTTCAGACTCTCCAGTAGTCCCAGCTAGCATATTAACTGTTACATTTTATGGCAGTGCAGTCACAAAATATCTGAAGCATGGCTTATTTGGGAGAGTTACCAGGGGAAAGCTTGAACATGGCACCATGACCTAGGTTTGTAAAGTTACATCTGAATAAACCACAAAACCTTTGTCCTTTGGAGAGAAGATGTCAGACAGTATGAATACTGCCACATTTGGTAAAAACCAAATATAGTATATCAGCCTAAACACTTTATATGAACTGCCAAGTACAGTGTTGGAGGGGTAATGATTTGGGCTGATTTTACAGCCACAGTAGCTGAGTCAAACATAAACTCCTCTGTATGTGAGGTTGCCTGTCTACCAGCTAAAGCTTGGTCAAAAGTGGCACCTGCAACAAAACAAACACAGCAGCACATCTACAACATCTGCTATACAACTATGGCTGCAATAGAATGGCTAAAAATGAAGTTTGAAGGTGTTGCAATTGCCAAAATTGCAAAAGTCCAGACCTTAACCTGACAAAAATGCTGTGGGAGGACATTAAGAGAGCTGTGCATAAACGATTGGTCGCAATCCTTAGTGAATTGAAGCAATGCTGTAAAGAAGAGTGGGTCACAATTCATCCACAACAGTAATGTCTGACTGATGAAGTCATACGAAAAACAAGTTCTTTGAGTGATTGATGTTAATGGTGGTTCTACAACCTCCTAATTAATGGGATGCACTTCGTTTTTCAGATGACTGTCTTCAAAATGGACATTTCTGCCTTCGTCTGTTATGTAGGGGTAAACCCAGAGTCATAGCTGACTAGAAATAACTACCATTGATGAAAAGATCTGTAGTGTGTATCAAGCTGACAAAACCAACAAATGAATGAGATTTGTTTAGATTGTGTTTTTTTTTTCGAATTAGTTATACCGTGTTGCACATGATACGATAAGGACAAGTTCCGAAGCTGCAAATGAACATGATGTGATACTGCAGAGTGCAGAAAAGCAAAAGCAGTTGGAATGATTAGAACTCAGTTTCAGTGAGGGAATTAAAAGCAGAAGAGCTTTAATTAGTATCGCAAGCATTCTTACAAGTTCTAATTTGGAGCACTAATCAAAGCTACACTCAAGCTAGCAAAAAAATTAGCTAATGAAGCAACCTCTGTTTCTCTCAACGAGATTCTTTCCAAGCGTCCCACCTTTCCTACTATTCAGGCTTCCAAGTGAACCATTAATGACTGATTTATCTCTGCGGTGTCCTTTCTTTTTCTTGCTCCACCTGTTTTAGCCTTTCCCCTCCCCAAGACCCTTTCTCATCAATTTGCTGGTAGAGGGGAGGCTCGTCTGTCTCTCGCTTATCTTCCTTCACCCCTCTGCAGTCATATCACCCTGACCTGACCATCCATCTTCCGCCATCTCCCTTCAACATTATGTGTATATTTGTTGGTCCGTGTGTGTTTTGGGACCTTGAGCTGCCAAACAGCATTGTATTTTCCAGCCTGAAACAATCCACACTTCCTCTCCAACTGGCCCTGAAAACTCCTCTGCCGGCTGGCTGCAGCGCCTCTCGCTCAGAAATGCCTATTTGGTGTTGTGTAATAGAGAAAGAGAGTGTCAAGAGGTCTGCCTCGCTTTCAGCTCATACTTTATTGCGGGTGATGTATCTGAAGACAACTGCTGTCAGCTTTGCAACCCTTTGAACCTCACATCAAAGGATGACAAAATGGTGGGCACCCTCTGTGGAAATTTGATCGGTCAAAAAGAGCTGCAGCCATCAGACGTGGACTATCATTTATCTGAAATTTAAAAAGAAAAAAAAAGTTTGTGAAAAGCCTGTTTACCCACTTTTACTGAATATTAAATGATTTCAAAATAAGCTCTTCTGTGATGCAGCACTCAGGAACTGAATATTTGTTTACGGTCAGTGACCTGTCCTGATTTAAAGTTTTCTAAACTGGCACAAACTCCATGCCACATTTGCATGATGCCAAGCTGTCCCACTTATCAGCTGCTGCATGGACTAATGGATCTTAACTTTAATGGTTTTTAACTTACCGCACACATGCGATAAAAATCCTTTTGGATGCCACTGTGAAATTGTGTGCCTAAATACTGCAGGCTAAATGAACAGGTGCCAGAGATATGACTTTGTGGCATTTTGATAGTTGCACAGCAATCTTTTTCGAACATTTACAGAGGATAGTAAGGGTGGGTGGGGGGGGGG
>NW_005187415.1:3031840-3047829 GCF_000239375.1 Pundamilia nyererei
GGGGGTTGTTTCCAACAGACTCCAAGAGATATAACAGATTTGAGGATGATGGGAAATAGCAGTAGTTGTCACATGAAAGTGCTCGACAACAACAGCGAAGCCAGAAAACCTCACCTGGACGTGGGCTGCAGTAAATGCACTGCTAGTTTTAAATTTGGTTTACACATAATTTACAAAGAAAGTCGGACTGATGTGATTGCTTTTAAGCCTTAAGACTGTTGCTATAGTAATATTTTTCCAAAGCAGTGTTGGAAGGCTTTTAAAAAATCCCATAAAGGACTCAAAAAGCCTGCAAATCACACTCACCGTATACTTTATTATGTACATCCTGCTGGTAACTTACAGAACTCTCTTTTGCCTGAAGAACTGTTTTATTCTTTGTGGCACTGATTCAACCAAATGGTGATTTTAGTCCACATTGACAGCATAGCTTTTTGCGGTTGTTGCACATCCATGATGAGATTCCCTCATTCCACCATATGCAAAAGGTGCTCTATTGGACTGACATCTGGTGACTGTGAAGGACACATGAGTGCAGTGAACTCATTGTCATCTTCAAGAAAGCAGTTTCAGATGATTTGAAATTTGTGACATACAATAAAACATCATGTCACTTGAGGTCTGGCAATTACTCGGTTAAGCTGTGGCGTTTAAATGATGTTCAGATGGTACCAAGGAAAGAAAATATCTCCCACACCACAACACCACATTACACCATTACACCACAACCACAAGCCCAAACTGTTAATACAAGAGAGGATGCTGTTTATGTTGTTTATGTCGAATTCTGATCGAGACTCATCAGGCCGAACACCATTTTTTCTAGTTTTCTTTTATCTTTTTGAGGTTACCTCTGTTTCCTCTTCTTAGCTTCCTAAGAGTGGCACCTGATGTGGTCTTCTGCTGATATAGCCCATCTGCTTCAAAGTTTGATGTGTTAGGCATTCACGAATACTCTTCTTAATACCTTGGCAGCAACACCCAGTTATTAATATTACTTTTGCCTTCCTGTCAGCTCTAAACATGCTCAATTTGAAGATTGTCTTGCCCATGTCTATAGCTTAAATATTAATGAACAGTTGAACAGGTATCTCCTCTAACATCAACCTTTTGGGACCTCTGCCATTAAAAAGGCATTTTCATCCAGAGAGCTGACACTCATTGGATATTTTCTCCTTTTTGGACCATTCTCTGTAAACCCCAACATTCCAATAAATCACGAGTTTCTGAAATGCACAGACCCCTTTAAAGTCATTTAAATCATCCTTTTTGTCAATATGGGCCCCCACAACTCCAAATTAGCTCCTCTTAAATACGGCGTTCCTCAAGGCTCTATTTTGGGCCCCGCCCTCTTCGCACTCTATTTGTTGCCATTGGGCTCCATCTTCTCGAAATACAGCATTTCATTTCATTGCTTTGCGGATGATCTACAGATTTATCTACCTTTAAAATCAGGATCAGATCAACCGCAGCTCTTATTACGCTGCCTTGACGACGTTAAACAGTGGTTATCATTAAATTTTTTACAGTTAAATGAAAACAAAACTGAGGTTGTCATTTTTGGCAATTTCAATCATATTGACAGCACGTTGGGTACCCTCTCCTCGTATTGTAAAACACATGTAAAAAACCTCGGAGTTTACATTGATGGTTCTTTTAAATTGAATAAGCAGGTGAGTGCAGTAGTTCAGTCCTGTTTTTTTCAGCTAAGACAGCTAGCCAGGATAAAGCCATACCTTCCGGCTGACGTCTTCGAGCGTATCATCCACCTTTTTCTTACTTGCAGATTGGACTACTGCAATTCATTGTATTATGGCCTAGATCATGCCACCATCCATCGCCTTCAGATGATTCAAAATGCTGCTGCTCGCCTGCTAACCGGTACCAAACGGAGAGAGCATATAACCCCAATTTTAGCCTCTTTACACTGGCTCCCTGTCCCCTACAGGATTCAATTTAAACTCTTACTTTTTGTTTTTAAGTCACTCAACGCCCGAGCCCCCCCCTACTTGTCTGAGCTCCTCTCTGCCTATGCTCCAGGAAAACCCACGAGATCTAGTTCAAAACTACTGTTGTCCATTCCACGGACTAACCTCAAATCTCGTGGTGATAGATCCTTCTCTGTGGCAGGTCCCAAACTTTGGAATAGTCTCCCCTTTAATATCAGATCTGCTCAAACTCTTGAGCAATTTAAATCTTTACTCAAGACACACTTTTATGCTCTGGCTTTTAACACATTATGACCCAAGCATTTTGGATTTATCTAAATTAATTAGTACTGCTTCTATTCCTTTATTTTATTGTTTTTATTGTTATTATTGTATTACATTGTTGTTTTTAATTTTATTGTTATTGTTAAGCACTTTGTGCAGCATAGACTGTTGGAAATGTGCTATATAAATAAATTTGACCTTGACCTTGACCTTGACCTTTTACCCATCCTGATGCTCAGTTTGAACTTTAGCATGTCATCTTCACTATGTCTACAAGTACAGAGACATTAAGTTGCTGCCATATGATTGATTGATTAAATATTTGCATTAGCATTGGTTGGAGCTGTCAAGTAAGAAGGAAATTAAATGTTTTCGATCACAGAAAGAGGTACATTTTGGCTCTGAAAATGCTTTAACAGAGTAGAAAAATAAAATCCTCACATGTGAAAAAAAAAGTTTAAAGGATCAACCAACATCCTTCTGGCAAAAGTAGGCTGGTGACTTTATCCGGTAGCCAGGAATTAACAAAGTCACAGCATGTCAGGAGCTTAAAAACACACAGAAAATGCCAGCAGGCAGAGAAGGTCATTCTGTCCACTTTCAAGAACATGAGAGCAGAATGTGATTATTTGAGTGAGAGACAACCACATGTGGGTTATTTTCTTTTTCACTTTGCGGATAGAAAATGCGAAGGATTTATCCTTGAAACAAGAAAAAAATAAAGCAACAAGGGGATGTGTATGTGGTAGCTAAAGTTTATATATCACAATATATTCTGCCTATAGTGGAGCATGCCTAACATACCAAATAATAAATAAAAAAGATTTTGCAACTCTGTGCCCAATAATTCTGCCCAAGTCAGCATGGAACCTCAGAGCCTCATAACCGAGACCCATTGTGTGCATGAAAGGCAACAATCCATCACTTGAGTCCAACACAGATCACTTGTGTTTCCTTTTGTCTTTCTGTCTCTGAACTACAGCTCATTAATTGTGTAT
This sequence comes from Pundamilia nyererei, assembly GCF_000239375.1. Classification (NCBI taxonomy): domain Eukaryota; kingdom Metazoa; phylum Chordata; class Actinopteri; order Cichliformes; family Cichlidae; genus Pundamilia; species Pundamilia nyererei. The sequence goes on from NW_005187415.1 coordinate 3,035,052, forward strand.
GCTACTGTGTAGACAGCTTAGAAATGGGGTTGGGATCTAATTAATGCAAAACGTGATCTAAAATTCTTCACTCGCAAAGCATCTGCTGAGCATGCTAACATCCTTAAACGTCAGCATGCCGCTTCATATGTAATTTTGTTGACGACCAACGTGAGATATGCATCCCGATCAGTAACGCTTGCAGCAGGAAGGCCTTCAGCTATAGCAACTTGTGTTTTCGTATGGTGCACAGGAAGCAGCTGAAGAGGCTCATTAAGAGGATACACTGTCTGCATGTTCATAAACTCTTTGTTATTTTGCCTGTGTGCACGTCTTTCCCAGAGGATATGGGCTGCCTACTTCTTGTGAGTAATTATGGGTAATGTAGGATGACAGAAGAGCACAATCACATAAACAAAAAAATGACTAGTATGCTGACCAAAACATACACACAACATAAATGCTCAGCAGGTAAGAGAAGTGTGTAAAACAGCAGCTCACAGCCGTCCCTTAGTAAACACACATTGTGCTTGTCGAGCATGTTTCTATAGCATAAAATCAGTGTGAGGCCATTAGACTGAGTTAGTCAATAAAAACTTGCAGGGAACTGTGAAATTAGATACTGCACAGCACGTCTATTCACCCCTGTACGTCTTTGTGTGCATACTGTATCGCTGTTTGCGTGTGTTTATGTGTCACCTCTCTGCATGGAGTATCACTGCCATCTCAGTGTGACCATGTGTTTGCATTTCCATCCAGCAAAGCAAGACAATTTAGTTTGATGCATAGCATTCATTCAATAGCAAACAAACAGCAAGCACAGTTTTTGGAACAATAATGGATATCTTCTTTCATCTGTTAACAATGAATCATCAGGGCTTGTTTTTGTTTGTTTGTTTTGTTTTGTAGTTTTTATTTTAACAACATAAACAGACCTCTATCCATCCATTAAAGCAATATTGCAGCACCACTAATCTGGGATGTTCGCCAGTATAAAAGGAGTTATTTGGGTATGTGATATGCACAACATGTCATCTCATATTATTTCTAACCCCCCCCCAATAAATCACAAAATAGCTAGCTTAAAGGGTCTGATAAACAAGATGCAACAATGGCACCGCTGTGCTCGGAAACCCATTATTTCCAAAGGCTTGCACCACGCAAAGATGCACCGAGCAAAGCTCAAGCACAGCAGCAGCTTGAGAGCTCACATGTGCACTGCTGCACACCATGACGAATGCCAGCCGGCACCAGGCACAGAAAACAAAGTAAGGAAAAGTTGTCTGAACTGCATGATTTATATGACGCAAGTTCGGATTTATAAAAGACCAAGAGGAAACAAGGCTTCTAACATGTCAGTAATGTATGTAATTTAACAGTCAATGTATGTATATGGAGATTGTGTTCTTTGTGTTTATGTAGCGCTCTATCATTGTCTCTTAATAATGTTAATGAGCAATAGGTAGAGTTTATTGTTGCGATTTTGCAGTCACATGACTCCTAACCACCTGACTTTATCTTGTCTGCCATTTTGAATGTGTGGCACTGAAGGGTCAAGTTAATAAAGCCCTAACCACACCATCTGGCAGCTTCTCAGTTGCTAGGGGAAAATATGGGAAAAAATATTCTCCAACCAGTTGTAGAAAACCTTGCATTTGCTTTTCATGCTAGCAGATTGCTGTGGTCAACTGTGGTTTGGATGGAGACATGTTAGCATGTGTTAGAACTTGTTAGCATGTTAGTGTTTGCAGACAAATTAGGAACTTCTATGCTACAATGGCTACAGCCAATGGCAGCAATCTGCTGGCGACCGTAGCAATCTACAAGGAGATTTATGATGTAGTACTCTCTTAGTGATTAATTTCACTTATTTCACCTAGCAGCTGCCAGAAACCGAACAATTGCTAAGCAATCAAGAAATACACACTCAAATGCAATGTCTTATATTCTACTGATGTGTTCTCAGTCCCGCTAAAAACCTTACACTTAATCTAGCAGCACAGGTAGTGCATGCTCTCTCTTGTCTGAAAGTCTTGTTCCCTCTTAGCTTAGTTTTGTGTAACGACTAGATGGCTGTTGCCAAAAGAATATCCACATGATGTGACCCATGAATACTAAAATTTCCTGCTGAAGATTACATTAAAACAAAGGTAAAGCCACACCTATTTAGTACTTTAGCACAGCGGTCCCCAACCCCCAGTCGTTTGGTACTGGGCCAGGAGAGGCTCGGGTGTGAAATTTATGGTTTTCAGTGCTTTTTATCGTCAACTTGGTTTTCCTGGGTCTTTTCCCGTGTTGTAGTTGTGTGTCTTATTTTGAAAGAAATATTTACACGTTACCATAGCGACCAGAGAGCATTAAGGGGCAGAGAGGAAGATGTTACTCTCAGCGTTGTTGGTGCATTTCAGGAGCAGGGAGTATCTCTGAGTATCTCTCTTATGCACTCTGGTTGCAGTACCCATCCAGTCTCTGGTCACCTGACTTCCACAGCTGTCACAGGAGTCTCGCTTATCCTGTTACTGCTTTGGTCTGAATTGGTTACGTTATTGCTTATTGATGCTCCTCATTGCTTTGTAGAAATTGCCTGTGGATCATTACTTTGTTTGAAGCCTTCCATCCGCAGAGTGCTGATATGTTATTTATTCTTTTGTGCTGAAAGTAAAATTTCACTCAGTAGTAACCAGGTGTTTTGATTATATGTTGTAGCTGCAGAAGCCTCATATTGACTGTTTTTTAAAAGAATCAGATGAGAACATTTGAATGATGATGCAACTTTAGCATGTTGCATTCTTGATTTTATCTCTTTCGTCACCATCTTTGAGTTTAATGGTTTTTTTTACTGTAGATTACAGGGATTTTGGGAGTGGGTGGGTGGCTAATAGCCATACGGCGGCTGAGCTGCTACTGCTACTCTGGGCTACGGTACAGAAGTGCTGCTGCTTTGTCTTTTTGCTTTCACTTTCTGCTTTGAATCCTTTTTGATGTTGTTTTAGATGTTGCTGGCTTTGCTTGTCATTACTGCTAATGTTACTTTCTGGGTTATGTCTTTAAACAACTGTGTCCATTTCAATAACTGGTTGGGCACTAGTTAGCATTGTAATCAGCTTTCTGTCTCAGGCACAACCAACTTGGAGTTTCTGTGGTGACCCAGAATGTTTTATTATACTTTGTGCAATCTGTCGAGTCTTTGAGCTTCCTTTGAAAACAGTGTATGAGGCATATGTATGTGCTCTATGGAAAAGGCTGTTTTTGATATTTTACACTGTAGCTTATTTTAGAGCAGTTGGTGTTTGTGGTCAACCACTTTCCATCATTATTAGCTGATTTATTTTGTTTAACTTTGGTTTTATACATTTTATTTGAGTGACTTTTTCAGTTTTGTTACACCAGTGGATGAATGAAGTCCTTTTCATAGCTGCAGATCACCAGTGTGTTTCTGCAGTGAGGTTAACTACAGAAAGGGTGTATGTGATTGGTTTTGTCTTATGTTTTGGATATACTAATAACTTGCGTTTTCTTTTATTCAGAAGCTGAGGATCTAAAGCGGAAGACCTTTGGACCTTTCTTCATTCGTCAGCTGGTAAGCCCCAGATCTGAGTAGATGTTTAAGAATATATAGGTCATACCATCTCAGATCTGGGCCCATCTTCAATTTGCATAAAGATTTGCATAATTTCCTCTGCAATTAATAAACTATTCTGATTCTGATTTTATGGTTCAAAGTTTTAACACATACAATAACTGCTGTGATACTTTAGCTTCTTATATCAAATACTTTCCAAGATATATTTTCTTGGAAAATGATCCGTAAACCCACTTTTAGGCAATTTTTTTCACACGTTGAAATCTGAGCCCATGGTTGATAATGGATATATCAAAAGGTTTTTGGGTTAAAAATTTCACTGCCCTTCCTTACAGTCAAAACGAATCAGGTAATTTGAGACAGAAAGATTTTTAAAAAATATATATAGCTCATTAAAGGCTAGTTAACACATGAAAAACAAGTCCAGCACTCCTGCAAAGTCCCATATTTCAGCACACACTAATAAAAAAACAAAACAAAAACAAAACAAAACAAACTTTACATTGTAAAAAACAACTAGTCACAAAAATGAAGAAAACGTTATTTTTGTTCAACTTTCATGCTGGAATGAGCAAATATTACAGGTGGTATGAGAAAAAAATATTAGTTGATACTCTAATCTCAGTAGAACAAAATTTCAGATGATACTTTCATAATAACTGAGAAATTGTTTTTGGGTTGGTTTATTTTAGTTTTTAGACTTTATTTTCCCAGAGGAACCCACCTGAGGGATTAATAAAGTTTTATCTAATCTAATCTAATTTTACCTGCCATTTCGAAATCTGGCACCCTGGAGCAGCCTTAGAATTCAGGTTAAGTTTATTAAGAATGCTCCCTATTAACATCAAAGCTTTCAAGTTCTCAGTCACCATAGAGTTCCACCACTGTGTGTATGTGTGCGTTATCATTGTTTTCCCTCCTCTCTCTCATGCCACATTAGAATGTCTGCTTAACTTTAACAAGAGCCAGAATAACGGTTTCCCTGCTTTCTGTATTCACGATAAGTCACCGTAACATGTAGATTGATGTGTTTGTGTGGATATTAAAATCCAAGAGTAAATGAAAAATAATTTGAAAACATCTATTAGAAAAACAAGAAAAATGTAAAAAGATAAAGAAACTGCGAGACCATGTTGGTTCCCAAGCCTACATCATTTAGACTTCTTAGACACAAATCAGCACACCTGACACTGTGTGAGTTGTGTTTGATTTGATGATAGGATCCCTTCACTGCAAAAAGTCCTTCTTGATAGACGATGTGTCAAATGCTTCGTTTAAAGTCTGCAATTTCCTGTATGACAAGTGAAAAAATCCATCTGAAATCAGAAAATGCTTAAATTTTGATTGCCAAAAGCTCCTGTCAGATTCACTGGTATTCACTTTTGACGTTTTTTATTGGCACGTGGCATTGGCATGTGTTGATTTTCACTCAAAAATAGGGGACCAGTTTCTACTTCTTTAGCACATTTACACATGTTTACAGCACCCCTTAAAACAACTACACATCAAAATGATGTTACCTGTCTATGTCCAGCAGCAGTCTGTATTCAGTTTGAATATTATTTTTGACTTTTGCTGCCATGATCCCAGGTCTCTCTTGGAAATTAGATTTTTAATCTCAGTGAGATTTTTTACCTGGATAAATAACGGACTAATAATATTGCTATAAACTGATATGGATCAGTGCATGCCTTTTATTCACTGTAACATTGAACTTTTGGGTGATGGGACAAAGACTGAGAGGGGAGGATAGAGAGGGAGAGAAAGGGAGGGAGCAGGATGAAGACAGCAAAGAGAGAGAGCAAACACAAAAGACTGGTAAGAGTGGACATGTGGTCAAATTCACCAAAACTTATAAAGCTCTAGTTTCTGTTTTGCGCACATTCATTGATAATGATTTCACATATCGTTAGCTTCATAGCATAAGTGCCTAAGTCATTTTTTTGTGTTTTCGGAAAACAAGACAAAACTAATTTTCTAAATATCACATGCATATTTTTAAATATCACATGCAATTTGACCAAAAAATGACTTAGGCACTTATGCTATGAAGCTAACGATATGTAAGCAGTACAGCAGTAATGCTGTAACTGTTGGATCCCCAACCTGCTCTTAATAATAATTAATATAGGATTATCATTTTTGTTACTTTCTAGTTTCTAGTTCAGTGAAGAGGATGAAGAGTGGGCAGAGAGATTGTCCAAGAACAGGAAGGGAGGGAGGGAGCAACAAAGGGAAGTTAGTAAGTTAATTGGAAAAACAAAAGTTAATTTTCCACAAAGTAATTGTGTTTCATGGATGCTTTGCACGTTTTCCAGTAGCACACTTAAAAATTGCCAGTGGACATTCTAAACAGAGCAAATTGATATGAATGACAACAATTTGTAGGATTTATAACACTTTAAACATGGCTCGAACAGGATGGCTGCCACTGCATTGATGTGACGGACTACAAATCTGTTCCACACTCGTGAAATTGAGGTACATGATGCTCTGTGCTAAGCCTGCATAATAAAGACAGGGATGTACTGTATGACTTCAAAAACTTTAATATTAAACAACTCTATTACCAGTTTGCTTCGTTTACAGGTCTATGGAGTGGCAGGGTGATTTTCCAGTGTCTGCACTGAATAATGCTACTTTAAGTGCTTGATGATTTGTTAGACTGCCTCTATGTGATTAAGAAATAATGTTGTGCATGTTTCTCATCTTCTCTGCTTTGCCACAAATAGTTCTTTAACTTGTTTAACGCCTGAGCCTTTGCCTCGGGTTTGATAACTAAAGACTTCACCCTAAAACGAGTGGCTTAGATTGAAATCTCCGATTACTCACTCTGGCTTATTCTTAGACACTGCAATAGGTAGGTGTTTAAGATCTAATGCAGTTGCTTTTGAAGGTATCAGTGTAATGTTTATCCAATTGAATTGAGGTTTGCAAATGTGAAAAGCATATTCCCTTAATATTATTTACTAGGCATTGCACGCATTGCATTATGATTGGGAGCTGAGCCCGCCTATAAGTTTGAACCTTGAATTGCCCCTGTCTCTAAAGCCCACAAGTACCACACAGTACTGGAAGATAAAACCCCAGCCCGCCCTCCCCTCTGCCTCTCAGGTTAAGGTGTCAGCAGGCAGCCACACCGGCAGACTCGGACTTCCCCAGGCATAAATCACACAGCCACCTCCTTCTTTATCCTTTTTACTCCATACCACCTGTTTTCCTCTCTCTGCATCCCTGACTTTGCCTTTCTGGCCCTTCTTCTCTATTCCTGCTTTCATCAGACTGCCACCACTCCCCCGTTATTACTCACTGAGCCTCCTTTCTCCCACATTTCACTCTTTTTCTCTATTTCCTTCTCCTACTTTGTTTCCACTGTTGTCTCATCTCTTCCTTCCTTTGTTTGACTGTCTCTCTCTCGCTTGCTCACGCTTGGTCTCCCGCCTCCTCTTCCAAATTTACACCCCCACCATCTTTGGTCTCAAACTGCGAGTGGATGAGTAGCCACCTGCCGAGTGCAGCACGAGTGTTAGAATTATACTGAAATTATTATTCACTGTTAATAAGACTTTGAGGCAAAGAGTTCAAAGGGTGAGAGAGAGTGGAGAGAAAAGGGCGAGAGAAGGCGGGAAGAGAATGAATAACTAAAATGTGCTTTTGCCGTTTTTCATCATAGTCACTTGAATTGTTCAGGAAAAATGACCACAGATTGTGCGTGTGTGTGTTCTTATTTTATCTTTTCAGCTGCAGTGTGTATTTGCAAGGCTTGTATGTGTGGGGGAGTGCTTTTGTGTGCACACGTGGGGCTTTAATTCCAGACTCACCATCTAATTACTTAAATTGTGCTTACAGGTCTTATTGTACTGTACACTTTCCCTTGGAGAGCTATACCCTGTCTTCCTTCATGTCTGCTGCATTAGCAATAGAAATAAGCACATTAGGCAATTTTGCACTCCATAATAAGTTCTACACCTGAGGGATGTTTTTGAGTAAAAATGTCTGGGCAGAAAGAAAAACAGCTTTCTTGCCCAACGGCATTCTGTCCTTCCTTTACTTCCACTTGCCCACCCCTTCCCTCTCCTCTTCATCTTGTCTGTCCCTCATCGCTTGCACCAGGAGAGATGAGTTTCTCGATAGAAAGGCTCTCGCCGCTGATTGCTCTGTGATTTTACAATTATTAGTAGATAGGACAGTTCAGCCCTCCAGGAAATCAGTTCTCTCAGCTTTCACGCCAATCAACAGGTCAGATTGCTACATGTCACATAAAACAACAGCACTTAAATGGAATACTATGGAGCTTTTGGAAGCCAATTTCTGTCTCTAACTTACAGCTCATGCATCATACATGCCATACTACATCTACTGCCATTTCTGTCTGTACACACAGCTTTCCATCTAGACTTACAGCGATTGGTAGAAGGCAAAATGGACAGCAGACATTTTGCAGTTCAGGGAAAACTTATGATACAAACAGAATAGAGGAACATAAAGACCTGTACAGATCTAAATATAAAAAATAATCTGCAGTTAAATGAGAGTGTAAGAAAGGTTTTCCAGTCCTTAGCAAGCTATTGCACCTAACTGATTGAAAGGAGAGCTATTAGTCGAAATAATGAGGGTCAACGAAAGGTTCAGCACTAAGTGTGGCACTAGATGTCTAAATTTTGGAGCAAGTACAAACAAAATACTAAGATTATGAACAGAAAATGCTTGGGTGGATGTGAAAGTGTCAAGTCAGAAAACTTCAAACAATACTGAAAATGGTAAATGCAAAACAAAACAAATGGGAACCAAATGGGCCAAAACAAACATCAGTGTTTGTGACAGGACTGCAGAAAATTGGCTGAATTAAGTGTGATTTCCATCCAGAAAAGCCAAAGGAAAACCACCACTAACACCTAAAATGAAGAAAATGAGGTTACAGGGGGTCAAAGAGAAGCAATTATGGACTGTGGATGATTCGATGAAAGTGATGTTCAGTAATAAATTACGAATCTGCATCAGCCAAGGAGCTGGAACTTGTTTAAAATGATTAGGTAAGTGTACAATTAATTGCTGTGAACTTAAAGCTCAGGCTTTAGACTGCTCTAAACTTGCAAGGTATTTTTCTACTTTTGGGTCTATATGATGTCAAAAGAGTAGATATTCCTAGTATGTCACCTTAAACACACTGCTCTGGTTGTGAGAACAGCAACCCTGCCCTGTTCAACTGGTTAACCCTGGTTATTAAAATGTAGCCAATCAGAAGAAGCAGGCTCAAAGGAAGGGGAAAGGAAGCTTTTTTCAGATGGGGACGATTTGAGGCCCAGTTTATGATAAATAATGGTTGTTTTGAAATTGCAAATCTTGCAAAGCAACACTAGAAGAGTCCCAAAATAAAAATGTGGGATTGAGAATTTGCATAACAGGTCCTCTTTAAATCTACATTTCTTTTTATGTAATGCCCAGCATGAGGCGACATCTCTTGATACAAAAAAAAAGAAGCTGCTACCACACAAGCAGGGGCTAAAATGGGTTTTGACAGTTGGGAGAACCCTAAAATCCTGTGGAGCACTGGGAAAAAGGACTCGCATCAAAATAACTCTGAAACTGTTTGCGCTGTGAGCTCGAGTGTGTATGTTTTCTTTGTGGACATGCTGTTTGATCAGATTATCTGTGCTGCTGCTGTTGCCGCTGTGGCTGCTGATGTTACATGAGCCACCATGCTATCATGCCTGCTTTTCAACACCTAGCCAAAGTGTGAAGGTGAAATTTGGCAAGCATCAACACGTGTCACTTAAATTCATCACCTCTACATTTTGTCTAACAGCATAGATACCACATCCTGCCCTGCACCAGGTCTGAACTCACAATTACTTTAAGCTGTACGCTGCAAAATACACAACTACCATGCCTGCATTTAAGGTTTCTTCCACAACTCAACCGGGTCTTCCCTTTGAAATCTATGCCACTTGTCTTTTTTGGTGTCTGGGCAAGACACCATTCCTGCTACAGTATATCTGACAAAACTGCCAGATATAGCTGAGGCATCTTGGGTAGGGTGACCATATTTTGATTTCCAAAAAAGAGGACACTTGGCCCTGTCATGAAGAACTTTAATAATACTGTTTGCTTAAAGAAAATTTTAACATATTTAAATGATGCCTTCTCTGTGCGGTTAGTGAATAGTGATATAAAAAATGTCATATAGGCTTTTACAAGTCAACAATGGCAAAAAACCCCAACAACTTAAAAACCTCTGGAATTAAATAAGGTACAGAAATAAGGCCTCGTCTGTATGAGAAAAATGACCAGTACCCGGATGGTACGAGGGAAATTTCTTTTGCAGTTCGTCTGAAAAGCTGCAGTTGCACTTTGGCATCTTTTAAACATTCCCAGGCACGTTGCTGTGTGCTGTCTGTCCCGTCTGTGAGCGCAGAACAACAACTCACAAAACCGCAGCTCGGGGATGACGCCACACATATGGGTCCTCCGTGGGCCTATAGGAAAACCTGGACATTTTCATCTGTCTCGAAAATCCCCCCGGATGCCCGGGCAGAAACTTAAAAGTGGACATGTCCGGGAAAAAGAGGACGGTTGGTCACCCTAATCTTGGGTGTCTAGGGGCATAAGTGCAGAATGATCTGAAACATCAATTCAGAAACCATAATCGGACACTGACAGATGGCAGAGATCACCTCTTTGGAAATCATCTAAGGCTGATCACCCAAGATATGACTTTTAAAGACTTCAGTCCTTATCCTCACTCTCAGAAAAGCATTGTCCTCTTATGGTGAACTGTGGTGGTTGCCTGGACAGTCCATCTACATCTTTGTTAACAAGGTCCAAGTGGTAACAAATAAATAAATAAATTCTGAACCCTAGCGATAGAGTCACTTTTCGCGACAAAATCTCAAGCTTGTGAGTAATTTTTCTCACTCTTAGTGCTTGACTGGCATAAACCTTGACCCTGTTTCTGACATGGTAAATGGTCTGTATTTGTATAGCGCTTTACTTAGTCCCTATGGACCCTAAAGCGCTTTACACTACATTCAGTCATACACCCATTCACACACACATTCACACACTGGTGATGGCAAGCTACACTGTAGCCACAGCTGCCCTGGGGCGCACTAACAGAGGCGAGGCAGCTGGACTCTGGCGCCACCGGGCCCTCTGACCACCACCAGTAGGCAACGGGTGAAGTGTCTTGCCCAAGGGGGCTCAAACCAGCAACCTTCCGATTACAAGACAAACGGCCAACTCTTGAGCCACGATCGCCCCAAAGTACAGCATCAAGACCCTCACCACTACTGGTGACTGAACTGGTGCAGATGGGAATCTGTCAATAAGAGTATCGAAGGTAAGGTGGCACTCAAATGTTTCATTCATCATCATAAGGGATTCACAGAGTTCACAGAGCTGTTTGGACAGTCTTTTATATGCCTTATCCTATAAACTCAGGCTTAGAACATAGCGGCATAGAGACACATTTTTGCACGCGTCTTCTACCATCTACCTGTTAATGATTAGATTTGATTTAGTCAACATAGAGACTTATCTTTCTATTTTTTTCCTGACCAAAACCACTGAGACACAAAAGACTTTCTCATTGCCCAATTATCCCAGTACCTTTAATCATTCTTGTTTCACAACTACTCTGCCACAACCGTTTATGGGTTCAGGTCTCTTCATTTCTTGGCCTGATGTGATCTTTAACAGCAATTGTGTGCCAAAGACTTCTCGAACAGAGCTTAGTTTGTCTGTGATTTGAGTTTTCCATTCTTCTATGAGAAAAGATTGTCAAGGTCAAAACTACGTTTCTCCTTGCACATCTCGTCTCTAAGCTCCGGTTGAAATGAGGGAGACTGTTTAGAGCTGAAGGGCATGACGGTATCTGCTGCAGAAATCTCCCCAATGACATGCTTTGGCTGCAAAGTGACACTGTGATCTGTCATGTTGTGAATGACAACTTGAAGCCTTCTGCCTGCTTTACAAGAATTAAACCAGGTTTAAACTGGTTTAAACCAACATTAAACCAGGAGGCAGGGGGAAACTCAGGTGACTTGATTTGTCGATTTGTCTTATCCACCCTAATATCTCTCATAACTACAACTATTTTAAGGAGGAATAGTAATGAGATTAGTAATGGCAAATAGTTTGACTTTGCTTTCACTCCTATCACTGTGAGCCACAAGCTTACGATGTAGTGCACTGGATTCAGTTTAAAATTGTCAATTCCTCCTCTGTACCAGTGATATTGTAGGAAAAAGACAAAATAGATTCCTCATAAACTAAGTAAGGTACAGTGTACCCTACAGCACATTTAATTTCTAGGAATGGATAGGTTGGATGAGTAAGGACAACTAATGGTTGTGCCTTTCAACCCAGTTCCAACCTTCAACGGAAACCCTTCCAGCACAACAAAGGCTACTAAGACCATCTCTAAACTCACAGTTCTTTTTGCTCATTTAGCTGCAATGCAGCCACATTTGAAACAGAACCTTGCTTTTGAATAGGTGCAGGAAGCCCTGATTCATCTGGAACTTTAATAACCTTTGCAGTTTCCCCCCTGACTGCGAAGAAATCTGCAGTTTCCTTCTCTGAGTATGAATTATTGTGCAAGTACAATAGATGCAATTCTGTGTTTTTAAATCATATCAGTTACTATTTGACAAAATAAGATTATCACTGAATTAATTTATGTCTGACTGGTGATTTGCTGGCTACACATTCATGTCAATATGGCTCAAAATCTCAGAGGAACTCCAGTACCTTGTTGAATCTGGGGAGGTAAGGCAGTTGCGGAGGCAAAATGGTTGCAGCATGGTACTAGCAAGGGGTAACTAATGAAGTGGCAGATGAGTGTATGTTGCTCACTTGTTAGCAGCTTTCTCTTCACTCTGTGGTCAACACTCAAACTACTGCAGCTGGGTTTAAGTGGCATGATTGTGGAGGCCAGCTTATGTACTGGGGCACTCCATCAATATCCTTCTTGGGCAGAGTCCTTACATAAGATGGTGGTGTGTTCTGGCTCATTGTCCTCTTGAAAAAAAAAATTTTTTTTCTTCCCAAGCACAAACCAGTTGTGGCTGCAAAATGTTGCATTGATGAGGGCTCCAATATGAAAGAAAGGGGGGGGAATTGCTGATGAAAGCAACGCACCAGGACTGTAGCTGCATTGCTGACAGGCAGGCAGTATCTTAAGTCATTTAGGAGAAAAATTCCCTCACTAATTAC
>NW_005187415.1:3047975-3051755 GCF_000239375.1 Pundamilia nyererei
ATTGGATTGTCACTAAGTACAATAAATATTGTCCTGGCATCCACGGCTAAATAATATGAAATATCAGATTTGCATCTCTTGTAATTACCAGGAGCAAAACAAGCAATACAAAACAGTGGCACACGGACATTCACACATACATACAGTATGTATGAACTTGCTCTAGGACCACATATTACCGGGGGACTTCTGCTTCATTAACTCTAGTAAAGGCCCTCTGTTTGGGTGGCTCATAGGAGGGTGAGGTGCTTCAACATGTGTGTGCATCTAATGAGGTGAGACAGCAAGATAGTGAATGTGTGAAGACTGTGTGTTTGTGTGCGTGTGTTTATTTGCAGCATAATCACTGTACCCTCTGCAGAAGTGAGAGAAAGAGAGGGAATGATGAAGAGAAAGCAGCCGCACATGAGGGAGGGTGGCCTTTGAATGTGTGTTTAAGGTGGTAGGCGTCCTTTTCGCTCAGTGTATGCGTGGAGCTTCAGTGAATGGCTCAAACAGGAAGATAGTAAACGTACAAGTGATTTTTGTCAAGTGTTTTATCTTTCTTCAGAGCTACTTAAAAAGATCTTTAAGGGGAACAATGGGAACATTAGGGCTCAAGTGGTTAAAGTAACCTTCAGCTTTCATTTTCAAAGTTATAGTCGTTTAGAATAATATCCTGCTGAATATGAAAAACTGTGCAGCAGCTACAAGACAGAAATGTAGGACAAAGACGCCTGTTAAGAAACTGCAGTTTGTATTTGTGTGCCTGTGTGTGAGCGGAGTACAAAAATTTGGCGTCGCCTGAATAAAATATTTCCCAGGGGTTTCTCTGCTTGGCGCTTTGCTGGGGGAAAGCCTGGAGCATCTTTTCAATATCACCCCGAGAGAGAAGAAGAGCATTCATGAAGGGATCAAATGAATTGCAACCCTTCTTGCTCTCCATCTTTACCACCAATAAGAAGGGGCTCACAGGGACTCTCTGAGTGCAATGTGGCGTACAGGCTGGGGCGAAGGTTTGGAAGGGATCATGTGATCAGGAGTGCGTGACTTGGTTTCATGAATGGCAATGCCGGTTTAGCTGAATCTGGATTCTAGACAGGATGCACAAAACGAACTACAATATACTATAATGCTTTAAGCATATAATTTAGTCAGGATAAAGAAGATAGAACATTTTAACAATGTTACTGTTAAGTTTATAATTTATGTCCAAAATGAATCTCTACTTTCCTTTTAAAGTCATCTCCAAGTTTTGCACATTATTAAGATAAATCATTGTCATTCATCACCTTTTTTCCTTCTAAGTCACAGCAAAGGGTAATACAAAATACAAAGCACACTCATCTCTGCACAAAATAACCCGTATGGTTAAGTCACTTCTTATTTTCATTGTATTGGCAGATAAAGGCACTTTTGTTGTTGCTGTGTTTAGACCTAATGTGACACCTACATGCTGCAGTCAATATAAGAGATTCATGTTGAATTTCATAGTGTATAGAAGAAGGCTGTAGCAACCCTAGCAGCTTAAATGAATTTGATCACAACTGTGCTTCTAGGTACATGCTCACAACATGAGGTGTAGAGCGCTTAAGGGTGAAAACAGTGTTATACATGCTGGCAAACACTGGACATTTCATATAACTGCAGCGCATGCTTCTCAAATTTCCCCTCTGTTTCAAGCCACAAATATGGCTGTGCACTCAAAAGTTTGAAACACAAAGCTCAGCACCCAGGATCTCACATACACCACCTGCTGCAGCATTTCAAGTCCTAAAATGATGATGGTGTGATGGGAAAGATGTGTAAACATCTTTCCCATCACACCATCAATAGCACAGGTCATTATAGAAGTGATTACAGAAGACCTGTTTAACTGCTCATTAACATAAACTTCTAAACATCTTTTCGGCCAATCACATGACAGCAACTCAGTTCATTTAGACATGCAGACTTGATCAAGATGATTGGCTAAAGTACAAACTAAGCATCATAATAGGCAAGAAAGGTGATTTCAGTGACTTTTAAGGTGGCATGGTTGTTGGTGACAGACTGGACTGAGTATCTCAGAAAAATTCATGATCTTCTGTGATTTTCCAGAATAATGCCTTGTTGATGTCAGAGGTCAGAAGAGAATGGCGAGACTGCTTCGAGTATATAGGAAGGTAAAGGTAATTCAAATAACCACTTGCTACAAGAAAGGTATATAAAAGAGCCTCTCTAAATGCTCAACATGCTAAACCTTGAAGACCACACCAGGGGCACCGCGATAGGAGTGGCACTTTAATTTCTCCTACAACATTGCGAGCATTGGTGTGGTCATCTGATGGTAAAGGAATATATATTTGGTACATGTTGGGCCCTTTAGTACCAGTTGAGCATTGTTTAAATTCTAGAGCCTATACTGCTTTCAGCACAGTATCTATCCTGTCACTAAGCACAAATCATCTCAAACTGGTTTATTGAACATTACAATGAGTACTCTTTGTACTCAACAATCCACGATACTCCAGGATCACCAGATGTCAATCCAATTAAGGACCTTTAGGATGTGTTGGAACAGGATCCAACAAATCTGCAGCACCTGTATGATGCTTTCATGCGAGTATGGACAAAACTCTGTCATGAATGTTTCCAGTGCCTTGCTGAATTTATGCTAGAAAGAATTAAATCAGTTCTGAGGGGAAAGAGGGATACAAAGTGGTACTAGTAAGGTATAGCTAACAAACACTCAGTGAGTGTGCATCTATTTCCAACCTGGATCGGTCAATATGCATTCATTTGGGAGATGAAAGATGAGCAATTACTCATCGTCAAAGCTGTGGTGAGAGCTAATTAGCCAACGTTAGCAAGCTATCTAATATTGATCCATGGGTCGTTAGTTTCAGGGTCAGAGCAGTCAATGTCCCAAGGTAGTATTGAAAAGACATATATTTTGAAAACAGCTATATGACATAAATGTAATCAAAGCCCTTTACAGCTGGCAGGGTAAATGACTCTGTACTGACAATTTGTGTAGCCTAACAAGGTAAGCTTTGGTAAGTATATTTGCATTGCTATACTATGATCTAACTTCTGAGCAAATAAAAACTGAAAACAAATAAGTGACACGAAGCAGGAAAATGATTTGTTTTGCCCTGCAGGTGGGCACAAAATTTGATATCACTTAAATACTTTTACTATAGACTAGTGATGTGCCGGTCGCGAACGAAACGGCTCTTAGAGCCGGGTCTTTGACATGAACGACGCGAGCCGGCTCCTTATCGCGAGCCGTGGGGTTTTCACAAGCTTGAGATATTTGCGCTGGGAAGAGGGAGGAGTGGCGGTAGTTACACTCGCAGTAGCACAGGAACAGAGCAGGAGGGAAAGAGAGAGAAAGAGAGCCAGGGACAACAACGTCACATTAGACAAGTATAGTAATCCTCCACAACTATTTTCAGTTGCAGATGATAAAGGATTCAGAAAGTTTATTCATGCAGACCCATATGACAGAGAATGTGCAGCTTCTTTTAGTTTTCATATTTTAATTTATATTTAATTGTGTTGTGGTTTGCAGTGTTTTGTGTTGTTTCACTTTAAATTTGTATATGGTAAAAGGAAAAAGCTAAAAATTTAAATTGTTAAAAGTTGAAATGTGAATAGTTGGTTTTTGTATTATATGATTTATTTATTACATTTTATGTGGAGTGAATAAATAAAGTATGGTGGTGGCCCCTAGAGACAAAGCATGTACAAACTTCAAAACACGTAAAAACTCCAAGACACGTAAAAAGTCCATAGCACGTACAAACGCCGAAGCAC
>NW_005187415.1:3052317-3088727 GCF_000239375.1 Pundamilia nyererei
CCCAGGACAGGTCCTCGGTCACAGTTACCCCCAAGAATTTAAAACTGCTCACCCTCTCCACCGCCTCGCTGCCAATGAAGAGAGGCAGATGGTTGTTATGACCCTTCTTCCGGAAATCTACAATGATCTGGTCTTTTTGGTGTTTAAGACCAAGTTATTGTCGTGGCACCATGACTCTAGTTGTTGCACCTCTGTCCTATAGTTACATATAAACATATATAAATAAAACCACTTTTTTTTTTACGTTAGTAATTCCTTTTGTGCAGAATTTTATATTATTGTTAATAATAAATTAATTAAAGCAACAAAACAACCTGAAGAGCCGGTTCGGAGCCGAAAGAGCCGGCTCTTTTTAGTGAGCCGAGCTGAAAGAGCCGGCTCTCTAAAACGAGCCGGAAATCCCATCACTACTATAGACTGGTCAGTGTGACTGTGCTAATATGATAACCTTTAACAACCACAATCTCCACCGTCTTACGTTGGTATGTGAACATGTTCACATCATCCAAATAGCTCTGAAAGAAAACCACAACCAAGAACCCTAGTGATGTTTTTGGCTTTGTTTTGTAAAAAGAAAAATCTATTTAAATTACAATGATAGCAGCAGATAAAAGATTGAACTAGCAATTGCCAAAAGTCATTACAATTCACCCTGAGGAAAGACAGGTGCATCAGGAAATGGCTGTGCCACAGGAGGTAGAATGAGTCTTCCATTAATTGGAAAGACACTGGTAATAAATGTGTGTATGAAAGGGTGAAGGGACTTATATAAGTGTTTCCACACTTTACACGGTTCAGTGGTCTGCAATGACAGAGTCAGGTGGATGGTGGCAGTGCGATTAGTGGATTAAGGGGGTAGTCAGTGTCATTTGTTTTTACTCTTGGAAGACATCTAGCGGCTGTGTTATTCATATCCCACAGCTTCACAATGGGGAGGCTGATGATTTTGCATAATCTTGGTGAGTCTGTTCTGGTTGGAGTTGGTTACAACAACAAATGAAATTAATGTGGGTATTTTGTGTTTGGTGGTGAAAAGTGGTGAAATGATCAACCAAGCGACTGACAATTTCATTTACAAAACCATTCCGCTATCGTGGCTTCATTTAGCCTTCTTTAAAAACGGCAGCATGGGTCAAGTATTTTTCACTGATTAAATAAATAACCCAAATCAAGTAAAAATGGCATTGTGCATCCATTTTTGTTCCAGCCAGTACAAACTCAGGAACATTTGGAGCTGTTACAAAAAGCAAGCAGTTACATTTTTTTTCAAAATTGCATGTAGTTTCTCCTAAATTAAAAACAAGGACCAGATGGTTTTGGCTTGGAGCTGGAGACCCGCTCTTTTTAATCAGTGCTGAAAGTTGGATGCTGTGCCACTCCCTATTGCGTGGTTAATTACACCATGATACAAAAGACTGAGACCTGCTGATGACTCAAGGAGCAGAAGGAAGAGGAGGAGGTGGAAGGGAGGGAAGCAGGAAGGGAGGGAGGCAGTAATAACAGTGGCTGTAAAGCCATCAAAGCTCCAGTAAATGTTGACTGAGTGTCCTTGAGATCACGGCGGAAGACAGAGGAGTGCGCCTCTGTGTGTGCTCACGTGGGCGTACTTATATGACAACATGCGCCCGTGTGCATTCGAGTATACGCAAGGATCATTACGTGGATGGATGTGTGAAGCTTGGTGGGCGTGCACGTGACATGGAGGTGGGGGGAAAATGACAGGTCAAAGTGGCATATGTGGGCAAAGACAGTGGTAGTCATAAATCAAAGGATCAGTATACGAGTGGCCTAGTTACGAATGCGGCCACCTCACTTGTATTGTCTTTAAATGTCTCTGATTTCATTCATCAATCATGACTACGCAAGTTCAACATTTGCAATTAACCCTGTGAATGAACGCACTGTTTCAGTCCACTATCTCACTGTAAGGACAGCAACTAACGTAAATAATTAGTCTTTGCATGGAAAAGATAAAATTCAAATGTGACCAAAGAGCAAATATTAAAACACTTCCTTCTGACTGCTCTTACAGTTTACACAGCTCAGTGTTATGCAAGTTTAAAGACTGTAAGCAACTGACTAATCAGGCAGTCAGCACATGTGCAAATGCTGATAAATGAGCACAAATGTATTCGCTTTTAAACTGCATCTGTCCTATAGTAGCCTGAAGGAGTAAATACAGTGTCTCTGTGTGTGTGCGTGTCTAAGGTGACAGGAGCCCGCCACTATGTTTATCGCATAATCCGCCCTCTAAGGGCAAGTGTGCTAAACACAGATTGCACTCTGCATGTAATCTGCAAGGGCATCATCGCCAGCATACGTGCTGGCACATATGGAGACGCACAGAGACACAGCGCACACAGATGCTGGGTGGCCTTCAGGAGCGTCTGACAACAATAGACCTACTGTAGGTTCAGCCATACAGACACTTTCATAAAGTCTGGATAGAAATGGCATAAAGCAGGGGTGGGCAACTCCAGGCCTCGAGGGCCAATGTCCTGCAGGTTTTACATATCACCCTGGGTCAACACACCTGAATCAAGTAATTCATTCGTTACCAAGCCTCTGGAGAACTTCAGGACATGTTGAGGAGATAATTTAGCCATTTGAATCAGCTGTGTTGGATCAAGGACACATCTAAAACATGCAGAACACCGGCCCTCGAGGCCTGGAGTTGCCCACCCCTGGCATAAAGGAAGGATCCCTGTGCAGGAGCAAACAGACAAATACATATGCAGATTGTCGCTGGTGGAGCCGTCAGCAGCATCTGATAATTTCATTCACCCAATCAGTGCTCATCAGTGCTGGCTGGAGGTGTATCATGGAGGTTCTCTGGGGACATGTGCTCTTGACAAGAAGCACAAAACCCCTTTCACATGCTCCCTCATCACTCTCTCTCTCTCTCTCTCTCTCTCACACACACACACACACACACACACACACACACACACACACCTCACCTCAAAGAACAGGGATAATGAGGGATTTATATGCAACTTCCTCTCTATGCAAGATTTTTTTCTGTGCTCAGAGTAACATGGAGAAAAACAAAAACACAAGGACACTCACGGAGCTCTGATATAAGCCTCCTTTTGCCCCATTCTTGGCTCTGCTGCAAGGAACACATTTTTTCCCCGCTGTTCTTATACTTTTTTCAAGTGTTGGAAAATCTGTCTTGTTTGGTTTTACATTATAATGCTACAACTTGAAATTGTCATTCTTTTGTGCACGACGGGCTTCAAATACAGATGATCAGTGTAGATGGTGAACTGTCGCACAACAGTATATCCTTACTGAAGCGAAACTACGTCGCCAGAGTGCTGCTGTGAATGCATGTGGCACATATGACACCATATGAGATTAATGAAGGAACTTAGATCCCCTGCAGCTTGCGAGATGTGCTGAATTCACACACACGTGCTTGCAACTGTGATAAGAAGGAAGTGTTCTTCTTGCTCATTAGTGCATCTCTTTCCTCAGGTTTTACGGCCAGAGGACAAATAGTGAACAAAGTCCATTTCCATTCCCCTTCAACTGATTGGCTTCATCTTGACTCTCTCAGAGCTTTAAAGGCTTAGTCCACTTTACCACACTGCCTCCCTTCACCCCCTTCAAGTCAACCTCTTTCTCCTTTGTTTGTGTCTCTTTCTGCCTCATCGCACTTCCTTCGACATCCCTCACTCTGCCATGATACATTAACCCTCTGCTGCACAGTGCATATGCCACCAGAGGAGCCGATCTTCCGTCTTTCTTTGTCTGAGCTCTTTCATGTCTGTCTTCACCTGCAGGACTCTCTGATCCAAGAATGGTTCAAGCATTCACAAACCCCAGTTGTCCTAATTAGGCTAAATAATATATGGCAGGGACACAAAGGGGATGCTTTTAGGCTTTCTATCCATGAGGATGCTTTTTGAGCTCTTTGAATGTCACGGGCAGTTTTACCCTAGGGTTCTTCTTCGCTAAAAAACCCTTTTCAGCAGATCAGGTCCGCACTGCAGAGAGCGGGCTACGCCTCACAACACTGCAAATGCAAAGGCCAACATTGGCTATCACAACACGTCTTTTAATTTGTATTATTTAAGGCTCTGCTTCATATGCAGACCTTGACAGGCTCTTGCAATGGTCAACACATTTTGTAATGAGAGCTGCAACAATATCAGTGCTATCCTTCTCACCTGTGAACCTGTGAGTACTTCTGATAGTAAAGATGCAGCTTCTGAGCTGCACCGGCTTTCAGTGCACAGTAAGTTTCCCTGTATGGGGAAAAAGAAGGTCATCCAGCCAACTAAAACCCTGCACTGTTACATCCCATTCAACAGAACATAAAAGAAACACCTCTGTAATGTGCATAAATCCCAAGGCCTTTTGACTATACAGTCCTCGGCAAGGTACAAAAAGGTGCGTAAATTACTAGAATTTGTCGGCCCGTTATCAGCTGGAAGAGAGCAGTCTGGCATGATTACTGTTCTGTCCGTACTTGGATGGGAAGTGAAAAGTTGGAGACAAAGCTTGCTGACGGTTCTTCATTGAAATAAAGAGGCTTTTGGTCAAATACTCTTCCACACCACTTACAGGCACCTTCCCATGCACATTACAGATGTTTAATTGATATCAAGTCATGCTTAGTCTGACGCATGCATAACAAAGTCAGTTATGCGGCATGTGTAATTACCTCATGACAACAAGTACCGCTTCGTTGATCAAATTAGACTGATACACCTGCATGGCTGCAACTGCACCTGCTTCCCTTTAAAACTGTGCCAACCACTTATACAGTTGTTCTAGGTGCACTGCTGGAAAAAAAAAACCACCATAAAAAGAAAGAGGACATTTAAGAATTATTTTGGATCACAATCTGAGTGTGCCTATCTGTACTAAAGGTGTATTGTGTGAATGCAGGTGTTTGATTTATTTTGACCAAATCCTGTAGCATAAACGAGTCAAAAAGCCAGAATCTAAAGGCAGGGAAGAGAAAGTGAACTCAGTTACACTTCTATGTGGGAGGCTATACAAGAACCTTATCGCACTTCCAATTCTATTATCCGGTGGAGAATGCAAGCAAGCTGGCAGTAGCTCCCACTCTTGTTTATTTGCCTTTATAGATTTTTTTTCTCTCTCTCTCCTTTTCTTTTTTTCTAATGGAAGGCACTGTGCCTCCTGCCAAAATGTGGTGATAGAGAATAATACGCCCTGTGAGTGTGTGTTTGTGTGCGTGGAAAGTGTGCTGGTGCCAGAAAACAATGTATGTATGTGCGAATCAGGATGAGCACTGTGGACTTTCACAGCCTGTTATTTATATGCTGCTGTCAAATGAGCTCACTGTACAAAAAAAAAAAAAATTTAAAAGAGACCCAATCAGCATGCCATGGCATCGGAGGTCGTCTGGCAAAACAAAACACAGACACAAGTCTTATTGAATTGTCTTGTTGTGTCCTATCGCCTCGGCTTTGTGTCTTAAAAAGCAACCAGTCGCGTTGAAAGCGGGGCCAAGTGGGCCATCGCAATCAATTAAGTGCTTCTAGGTTTGTTTGCTTGTTTGCAAATCCACATACACACTACCTTCCTCTATAGTCAATAATGAAAAAAAGGATGGTATTTACAGAAAAACGCATTAGAGAGTTTTCTACAGTACTGTGCAAAACAGCCACCTTGCTTTTTAGTATATTTTGCTAGGTAAATGGGATATGGGTATAACAATATATTAAAACATGCAAACATACATGGAATTACAGGATAAGGATAGCTTCAAAGGCAATATTTGGACCATCTTGATTCTACAACAAAGCCTGAACTCTGTCATGCAGGTTTTCTTTTGATTTCTTTAAGTAGTCCTCAAGAATAGTTCTCCAGGATTCTTGAAGGACATTCAAAGCTCTTCTTTGGATGTTGGCTGCCTTTTGTTCTGTTTTCTGTCAGAAAGATCCCACACTACTTCAATATTGTTGAGGTCCAGGCTCTGGGGAAGGCCAATCCATGACTGATGGCGTTCCATTGTGTGTTTTTTTTCTATATAGGTATGGTTTTATTCCATTGTCATGGTGAAAAATGAAACTGCTGCCAATCAGCAGCTTTTCAGATGATATTACATGGTGATTCAAAATGTGACGGTACGTTTTTGTGTTCATGATTTCATCAGTTTTGAAATGCTGCCCAACACGACTGGCTGAAACACAGCCCCAAACCAGGACCCTCCACCTTATTTTGCTGTAGACACTTACCCTTGTGCCTCTCTCCTAATCACCTCTGTACATACTGACAACGATGTGAACCAAAACTGTTCAATTTCGATACATAAGATCTGTTGCTACTGATTTTTCAGTTTAGTTCCTGTGTGACATGGCATACCTCAGGTTTTTCTTGTTTCCCTTCCTTAAGAACATCTTCTGGATAGTCATCTTTCCACTGAGGCCATTTCTTGAGGCTTCAGTGAACAGTGGATGGATCAGATTCATCTCTCAGGTCCTGTTTTAAGTCTTTGCTGGATTTTTTTCCCCATTTCTTGAGGATTTGACTTTCAGATACAAGAACGTCTCACACCATGGAAGCAAAATATAAAGAAAGGAAGGGTGGCTTGAGACTTTTGCACAGCACTGAAAATGACTGTTTCAGAGCGCTGAGAAGCTCAACACTTGACATGCAGAAAATCACAAGCCTGCAATACAAATCTCTTCAGTTTGCCACTCCATTCTGCTCTCATGGTCTGCTGTTATAATGAGTGCTTCAATGACCATCACCTTGCACAAGTGACTCACATCCTGATGACCACTGCAAACTGGATTGCCACTTCAGTTGAGTAGGGTAAATAGAGGGACGGGTTGCTTTATTTATGCATTCTTCTAACTTCAACAGCAGCTGAACAAAAACCATCACTTACATTACTTTAGAGAAAATATTTACTTGTTAGATAACAAAATATTGTCAGAACTGTTTGTTTCTGCATCATAGTTCAGTTTCAGGGATTTGTTTCATGTTACATTCAGTTAACAGCATAAAATTTGTTAAACTCTAAATTATCTCAGTGATTGTCACTTTTTCTTGGCAACCATGAAGAAATCTTCTTTTATTGGACAAATTTGTACGTTTTAAATTGGAGTTTGATGTTAAATAAATTACTTTGCAGTTCCTCATTTTACTTAATATCACATTATACCAGAGTGAAAAGTAAGCAGTCTATTCAGAGGCATTTACAGGAGAAAGCAGTGATTGCTTTGGCTGCTGAATGCTTGTTGAATGTTGTCACATTCAAAGCAGTGAAATAATGCAGCCTGATTATGGTGCATCTGGGACAAAGGGGATGTGAATACGGAGTCGTTTGCAACTCTGTATGTGTGTTTCCATTGTAACTGTGTGCTTTTATATGTCGAACCACAGTACGTGCGTGGGATGACATATTAGCAGCCTGATCCTTTTGCTTAATCCATACACAAACATCTAGTTACAAGGTTAGACTGTGATATATCACTCATGTTCCTACAGATGAAAAGAAAAATTGCAAATTGTCAAACATCCAAACATGTATAATAAATAGGCCAACTGACTTGAATAAATTTGCCTGGTTTGAGTTAGTTTTTTCGTATTCCCATTATATGGTCAGAATTCAATATAAATTAAATGAGAATTCAGACTGCTAGGGGTGTAATGTGCAGAGGATACTTTCTTGACATACTTTAGGCCCCTTAACACCAGATCTCAATCCAAAAGAGCCCCGTGGGGATGTGATGGAGCAGGACATTCACATCATGAATGTGCAGCCAACAAATCTGCAATTATGTCATGCTTTCTTGTCAATATGGATGAATGTCACGCAGGAATGTTTCAGGCTCCTTATTGAATCTATGCCACAAAGAATTAAGACCGCTCAGAAGGCAAACTAGCATCCAACCCAGTCTCAGCAAGGCGTAGCAAATGAAGTGGTTACTGAATAGTAAATAAATAAAAAAAATGCATGAATTTGTCTATATGGGTTTACTCTATTTAGTCAAGATGGAAAATTAAGTCTAAATGTTATTAAACAGAACTGAAAAGACATAAAATGAATAAAACTCAAGCACAGGCAGCTCGTACTATAAATTTGTATTCACATGTGTGGAGTGGCATTTGAGTTATTGCACTTACTTACACTCCATCAAGTGGAAAAAGAATATCTAAATCAATATCTAAATATCAAATTACAATCAAAAAGCGTTCAAGGTGAGGACTAATTAAAGTCTTCCATCCATCGATTCTCTTCTGCTTATTTTTATCAGGGTGGCTGGAGTCTATCCCAGCTACCATAAGGGGAAAGGTAGGGTACACCCTGGACAGGTCGCCAGCCTGACGCAGAATTAAAGTCTTCATGAATGAAAATATTAGCTCGGACCATGTTACGATGAAGTTCCTGAAGTCCACTTAAATACAGTAAAAAAAATAATATTTGCTTTTACACTTTTTATATTGTTGCGTTAAAAAAGAAAACAGTAAAAAAAAATGTATTTGTTTTCCTGCTAGCATTATGGGATCAGTAGCTATGCTACATTAGGGATTAAAGCTAAAAGATGTATATGCTAACACAATTTCAGCCTTTTCTTAGACCTTATTGGATTTTGGAAAAAAGAACAAAAGAACAAAAACAATTTTTATTTCAAATTCAAAAATGTATAAGCTTAAACATGTGTATTCGATTCAAATTTGGCCAGCCAAGCCCATAAAGGGTTGACAAACAGTTTAGATATAATATGTTAAATGGTTTAAGGTGGAGTTTTTTGACCAAACAATTTCCTTTGCTTCATATCTTACTTTAAAGATAAGACAGATGAAAAGCTGGTATTACTTTTCTAATTTAAGTCTGCACAAGAAAGACAGTTTGCATACTTCCAAGTTTTTAGCACTTCCTTTATGTTTTGACTGTTCCCATTTGTGCAGAAATTTACATGGTCCTGCCAACACATAGAATAAGACGGGGTTTGCGAGAGGTGGGGTGGAGGGGCTGGGGCTGGGGCAGCTTCTTTACCAGCCAGACAGATCATATCAGATTGTTTGCTTGCTTCGGGCCCTGCAGTCCCATCAGATAGCGTTTGACAAGCTAAGGCAGCGAAGGTCAAGACATCATGGCAGTGAGGGCGACAACAACCCCAGTCACACTGCTGGCGAGGAAAATAGTTGGGGGTCAGGAGTGAAGATGAAATGATCAACTCAAAAAAATAAAATAGGGGGCAAAAAGTAGCTGCAGTAGGAGATTTACTGCATTTGAGGCAAATTGCTTGTGTCTGATTTAATTTTACACATGTGCAAAGAAAAGGAAAGTAACTGTGCATTTGACAGACAGGTTTTCTGATGGAACATGGCATCTTTTAGGATTTAAGAATTGTAGAAACCACTTAAAAACTGACAAAGGATTTATGTAGGATTGGACAGCAAGTTCTTATAATTCAAGGCTGCATTTAACTTGTCTTCAATTGGCCTTTTCACAGAATCTTGATGTCACACACTGCTGCAAGGTCAAGGGAGTTGCACTTTTAAGCCAATCCAAACAGAGCCGTCCCTCTGCCAAGCAGATTCTAGCAATCCCCATTACGCACACATTGTCATGCGTCGCCGCTCAGCTCAAATGAGTTACAAAGAAAGCAAGGAGAGGAAACATTAGCGAGCAGTTGGATTGACTGGATGCATAAAAATATTAGAGAGTGATTTATGGACCATGTCGACAGCCAGTTTCAGGCAAACAGTGCTGTGTAAGCAAAGGCCCTTCCGGCATCTCTATCGACCACTCCGGAACAATGGGTGACAGGGAAAGACAATAAAGCCGTAATCTTTAAGCATCAATCAAAGAGAAAATATATCTTTAAAACTGTCACTGCAATCTGAAAGCGATCATATATCCTAACCCAAAACTGACTAAAATATAGTAAAAGCTGAGACAAAAAAAAGACTGTAAATAAATGATGTGCTGTTCGGGGCTCTACAAATTCTCAAAATACTTGATAAAAACAGTTCTTGCATTTCCTTTTCACTGAACACTGCAGTAAAGCAATGATATATATATTTTCTTGAGTCTAAAGTCTTTTTTTCTGCCGAGAATGGAAAATTAATGACTGCCGAAAGAACACAACCAAGTTTCAGTTTATTTTTCACCTTTTATTTACAGTTTATTTGGTTTAAGCTCACTGTTTGCTGCACTGACAATAATCAGCCAACAAGAAAAGGAGGTTTAGTTTGCAAACAGAAACCCCTCTATTTTTCATTAGGGTATAATTTAGAAAGCTCCTCATTTGAAGAGAATTAAAAATAGCAGCAACCTACACATTAGTCAGGTTGTACTGTGTTTCAGTAAGTAATGGAAGGCATGGCTGTCCATCACTCAACAGCTACATAAGAGCATTAAATATTATGCCGTCAAACTGCTTTGCAGTATATGAATAGATATAAAGCAATGGACTGTGTCTATGTGCCTATGAACTTAACTGCGAGAGGGGACTGTGGTTTACAAAATCATGAAAAAGAAGGCTTTCACAGGCTTATCTCAAGCACAGCAGCAAATCTACAACAGAATGGCTGAAAAAGAAAATAATGACAGTGTTGCAATTGCCGAGTCAAAGTCCAGACCTTAACCCGACTGTGACAGAACCAAGGGAGAGTTATGCATAAATGAACGCCTGCAAACATCAATGAAGTGAAACAACCTTGTAAAGGAGAGTTGGCAAAAACATTATAGAGAGACTGATAAAATCATACATGCTTTCTGTAATATAAATAAAAGTATTTACCTGATATTTAGGGTTAAGATTATAGGGGTGCTGTACCACCACAGGATAGCATAATTACTACACTACCTTAACACTACCTGGTTTCAATAGGTAAACTTTTACAATTCAGCATAAGTTCACTAATAAGGACATCCATCCACAATCACCTGTGCATCTAGTACGTTTGTCCCTGATTCAGAAATGTGTAAATCTGGGTGCTTCATACTCAGCGTCAGGATACCATATGGATTTATCACAATAATATCCAATGCAGCACATGTGGTAGTTACGCTGTGTAAAATAAATTACTGGATGTCAGTAGATTGCATATATCATTCCCAATTCAAGTTCATAATCCTAGTCATGGTGGCTGCTGTAGGACAGACAACTCTGGCTTCTGTTCATCGGTAGTGTGTGGTCTGTCTGCCTGCTGTTTACCTCAGCTGAAGTTGTCTATTTACTCTAGATTTTAACACTGTTAGATGCTATTATCATCTGTTAGCTACTGTTAGCCAGCATTAGTGAAACTATCTTTGAAGTGGATCTAACATTGTTAGATTTAAACATTTAGCAAATAAACTCTCATCAGATGTGAGAATGTGATCAAACTGTTTCTAGTGACATTTCCACATTATATCACTGTGACCAAGCTACAAAAATGAAGTAGCAAGCAAAAAATTGAAGCTGTGTTACACAATCGTGTAGTGTTTAAAGGGCTTGAGTGTTTAGGAGTACAGTTAGTCTGTTCATAGGGGGGAAAAAACTATTTCTTGAGAGTATTCCAAAGTTATGGATGCTCTAAGCGTATTAGAGATAGTAACATACAGTGCTAAACAGTATAGTAACAGAACTACAGGCTGAGCTCTGTTTTATATAACCAGTTACATATAAGGTCTCCAACGTACACAAAAAAAATCAAAGCGTATGTTTTTATGCATTAAGTAAAGCTGTCCTGGCTCAGCACCGGTCCCCAGTCACTGTGGGTTGGGGATATTCACACAGGTATTGTGTAGTTTAATGTCTGTTGGCACAGAAAAATCCCTAAAGCACTTCATGTTGCACCTTAGGGGTAAAAGCCAGAGGCTGGAGATGCTCTGTCAACCACATCAGCTCACCATAGAAGGGGTGAATGGCTTTTTGTAGGACAGAATTCAGTTTAGTTTGAGCCCCCTTGCTACTGCCTTCAGGCTGTAGCAGCCAGCCTCTTTTTTTTTAAACCAGTTTGTTTATTCTGCTCGCCTTCTGTATCACAGCACTGCCTATTCTGCACACCACAGCAAAGAACAGCCACTGGCTAATGCTGATTCAATAGCAGCACATACGTTTTTATACCTATTGCTACTATTTATGAATGGGTACTCGAGAAACTGCACCATTTCTACCTCTTCACCTCAATACTGAGAGGTGACTCTGCACCGAGGTGAAGAGGCAGTGAAGTCGGTTTGAAGCTATTCACTAGTTCACCTTCACCTTGCTTACACTAACTGCAGACACCAACATGAAAGGTGCACCAGGGATCAATTTGAGAGCAAAAATCATGTTACTTTTAAAAAGCATTGTGCAGATATACTGTATACTCAGTAGGAGCATTTGTTAGCCCTGCCAAAACTGGTCAAAAATCACAAGGCATAGTAGATTATTTTTCTCAGCTCATTCATTAAAGATAAGACATACATTCTCATCCAGGTACACAAATAACAACCATGTCTTTTGAAAGATCTACACAACAGACCTAAAAATTGCAAATGTTTTATCAAATGGACATAAAAACACTGGCCAGTAGTTTCCATTTCCTCATCTTGCAGTCTTCCCACCAGCCAAGTCATTATTCATTCAGTGCGGTTAAAGCACAATTTTGCCATCTAATGACTACGATGCAAAGCATTGCCAAATGAACCTCTCAGTGTAAGCCCCCTCTCAGTAGCAGAGCTGGGTTGTGAACTCTCACCCATCATTACCATACAGTTGTTATTGTTGAATTTTTTGAGGACTAAACAGCATCCAGCTGGGCATAAGAATTGCAGGATTTTGTTGTTTTAGATGTTATTTTATAGACACAAGCTGGACAATATGTATAATCACAAACAGCCCAATAACACCACTACCACTGGTAATAGTCCATTGCAAGCAGCAGGGGTAGGTCTAGAAGGGTGGTATGGGGTGGCGCCCGCCCCCCTTAACATCTGTGACTACGGATGCCATCACTAAGACAATGCTAGTCAATGGTTCTGAGTGCTACGTCCGGCCTTTTGCCAGAGACATGAGTAGGGTGCAAATCACATATTTCTTCATGGTTGGTACAAGGTCAGTTATAAATTTCCAAACTTATGAACTCAGGTATAATAGTTGTCTTAACGCATTTTACTTTGCAATTCAGAAAAATAACAAAACCTAAGATCCAAAGAGAGACCCCATACAACACAAATAAAGTGGTAAAAATACAATTGTGAGGCTTTAGAATGTTATCTTAGTGATCTGATCAGTTATGATTAGGCTTCAAGATGCAGGATGATGCTGATTAGCTTGACCATATAGTCAGGGCATATAGTTAGGGCTAGATCAAGTGAACCTGAATACTCCTTTAGTTATCCTGCAATAGGCCTAGGCTGCTTAGGGTTTTTTGCACTTTTTCCCTCACTATTTGTTTATACACTTCTTTGCATTTAATCATTAGTTATTACTCATCTATAGCGCTCATCCACATCATGTATTAATCCTGTGTTCCTCCCCTCACACGCAGTTGTTTCTAGCAGATAGCTGCATCTCACTTAGCTGGTTCTGTCAGAGGTTTCTTCCTGTTGAAAGGGAGTTTTTCCTTCCCACTGTCGGGAAGTGCTCTTATAGGGAGACATCTAATTGTTGAGGTTTACTCTATATTATTGTAGGGTCTTTACCTTACAATATGCCTTGAGGCAACTGTTGTTGACATTTGGCAATGTACAAATAAAATTGAACTGAATTGAACTGGAACACCATAACGCGACTCAACGAGTGGTGACAGACATTAAGTCACTAGAAAGAAAAAGAATTATTTGCTTTAAGATCATTTTTAAAGTGGTAGTTACTTCTGATGCCCCCCACCAACCCTGCCTCTGTCACCCTTTTAAAACAATCCTAAAAACACGCCTGCCAGCAGTCCAGGATGACTCTTGGAGAGGATATTATCCAGGATCACCAGCCACGGAATACAACTATCATTCATTTTCCCCTACATCCTTGAGGTTCTGACAGTTGAGTACAAGATCATGCGTGCACATGCCTAAATCATGTGACTGAGCACAGACACACAAACGTTTGATATCCAGTCAACAATCAGACTTCGATGTTTCAGGGAAGCTGCAAGTTTAGAGGAGACATTTCAAGCTCAGTCTCACCACAAGGTCATAGCCTGCAGGCAGCAGCAGTAGCAGCAATAACGGCGCTCCATCTCCCAGCCTCATTTAACTGACTGATGCTTTTTGACATGGCGGAGCAATCGAGCCAGTTAGCCTCTGGGAGGCTTCAATTAGGACTGAGACTTAATGCAGCAGAGAACTTTGCAAAGCCCTGATATGAGGTTACAGCCGGACTAAAATCAATAAGGAGAACATGGCTATAGACAGCTACTGTATGCTTCGCCTGACACTTACGGAAGTACTGTGACAGAGAGTTTTCCATTTCTTGCAGATGCAGACTTTAGCTAGGTTGAATAGTTCTGAGTTGTCGCCTGAAAAAGCGTTTAAACTCTCACAGCCAATTAGATATTTCTCATTGAAGTGGTAGTTTGAGGCAAACAGGTGTGCGGGACTGAGTCTTAAAGACACGTTTTGAATCTCAAAGAGACATAAATTGGAAATTGTTTCAGCTGCACCTGTTGCCTATATGCGGCATTACACACGGACACACATTTTGTTCCTTTATGATAATGAAATAAAGGAGCAGAGCTGTGAGTGACGCAGCCGCCACACTATTTCACAGCTCCTCCGACAGATCCATTTCCTTGCAGCAGGCATGTGATCCAGCTGAGGCCCCTATATAACTGCCTCTGCCACCTCGCATCGGTCGTACATAGTTGATTTATGGATAAGATGCGTGCAGTTATACACTCCCTCGGGGACCAAGCCTATTTGATTCTGTCTGGGGCTTTTAACAGTCCAGGCTGGGCCTTGCAAAGTGGAAGATGATGAACTATGGCAATGATTTTTCATTTATTTAGGCCTGGTCATTCTCGAGTTGGCATAAAAAGTCCAATTTGGGATTATTTTTGCAAACAAATGCAATTATTTCATTCAGTCCACACGCTCACCCCAGCTTCATGAATTAACTGCAAATGTCATATGCTGCAGTTTTGTCTAACTTCTCTGTTTTTGAGGACATTTGCGAAATCCCATTTTCCCTTTTCATCAAAGCAAAGGCAGAGATATTCTGTGGCAGCAAAACAATGTTTGATGGAGCAGCCGAAAAAACAACTTTGAGTCAGGCAGACCTTGAGGTTGGCTGTACATCATTTCCCCCCCCTACAGTGCGAGTGCATCATTGTCTGGGCTGTAGCAGTCAGAAATGACAACAGAGGGTGACACTGAAAGGTCCCCAAGTTCAGCAGCCTGAAAAGTCACTGGGCCGGCTCTGACAGAACGCCACAAAGGAAGAGGGGAGGGGTTTTGACAAAACAACAACCTTAAAGTGCTCCAGATCTCTTCGGCAAACACAAAAGAAATGTACATCCATCCAGGTCCTGCTTCTCAAAAGGAATGATTATCTGTCTATTGTATCATAATGGACTCAAATTTTAAGGGGATTTTGGATTGTTTTCAGTTTTTGCTTGAGATCAACCCACTTTTTAAATGGGGGATGAAGCCAGTTACATAAAGATATGATAGCTCTATGCTGTAGAATGCTGTAGAATTTGGTATTCACATGCTCCATATCTCCATCTGTTTGTGGGTGGAAATCCATTTTACTTATGCTCTGTGTGTGGATTTTTATTGCAATGACTTTAATTATTTTTTAAATTCTGGTGTTCTACGTGTCCTTTCACCATTGATAATTCCTTTGCCATCATCACTCTCAGCAGGGTGTTGTGTTATTTCCTGCTCAGAAGCAGAAAAATTATTAAATGAGAAAGCTATTATACTGCATACATCAAACATTTAGGTCTTGTTTTTCTGGTCTTCTTTTTCTTCTTCAGATGGCATTTGAAGTAAATTCCACGTGATACTGGCCACATAAGTAACAGGTTTTTGACTAAACCTGCCATTTTTTCTTGGCAACAGGCTCACAAAGTTGAAAACTCATCATCGGCCCTCACCAGTTGCTGTGTGCTCTTTTGCCCTCTTGAAGAAAGGGGATTTGGGTTGAACCAACTGCAATAAACATGTCAAGTGTAAAATGTAATTCTTTTGTCCAACAGTGAAGCATCTCGGGATGCCAGCGTTCCAATCATTTCTACCATGCACTTTACAAATGCTGTTTACCCATTCCCAGAAAAAAATTGAGACAGTTTAAGATTAACTGTCCCTTTTTATGGTAAAGTCCTGGAGAGTTCAGCCACTCTGTGATGTAAAGGTGACAAAGAAAACTGAAGGCAAAATTAGAAGTTTTCCTAGAAGAAAGGGCAAACAAAAACTCTCAAATAACACGTATTAGTTATTTCTATATTTGCAGCCTTCCAACGCCTCTCTCTGTCTCTCGCTAGCAAAGTTGACCCAGAAAGTAAAAGTAAATCTAGTTTTCAGCTACGAGCCCGACACGGAACCCGACTTATTAGCCAGAGGTCCCTTTACTACGGTTCGGAGCCGCAGACCTGTTTTATATATGCACGGAATAGTTTTCCATATGAGATTGCTGCAAAAAGTGCAGCCTTACCTAATGTCCACCCTACAGTTACTCATTTTATATTAAGATATAAAAATCTAGTTGGTATTGCTATGGCGAATAAGCTTCAGTAAAAGTAATAAATCACAAAGCAATAGTACATTCGTGTAGCTGGAAAAAGCTTGACAATATATTATGTAATCTAAAGTATTCAGAATACGTTACTCTCATTGAGTAACGTAATGGAATACGTTACAAAATACATTTGGGGGCATGTATTCTGTAATCTGTAGTGGAATACATTTTAAAAGTAACCTCTCCAACACTGAATGTAATAGTTGGTCATTAGATCAATTTTACAGAGAAGCCCAGACCTCTCCATGTAAACCTACTACAGCTCCTCCAGGAGAACACCAAGGTGTTACCAAGAAAGCCAAGAGAAATTCTCTCCACCGTGTCCTAAACACCCCCCCCCCGCTCCCCGCTGAACCACCCCAACTGACTCATTTCGATATGGAGGAGCAGCGGCTCTATTCTGGGACCCCTTAAGTTCTCTCTCCACTACTACAGACCAGTACATCATCCGCATCAGTGCTGATGCTAAACCAATCCATATGTTAAAACCCTGTTCTGCTGTCACTTGTGAACATGACCCTGAGGTACAGTGTGAACTCCTCTACCTGTGGAAAGAGCTCGTTTGTGACCCAGAGAGGGCACTCCACCCTTTCCTGACTGAGAACCACGATCTTATACTTAAAGATACTAATTATCATCCTAGGAACTTCACACTCAGTCGCAAACCTCCCCAGTGTCGGCGCCTCAGGTCAATCAGGTCGCACAGCTCATGTTTTTCTTGAAGGAGCGATCGTGGGGAAGTCAGGTCTAACTTGAGCGATCGTGGCTCAAGAGTTGGGAGTTCGCCTTGTAATCAGAAGGTTGCCGGTTCGAGCCCCGGCTTGGACAGTCTCGGTCGTTGTGTCCTTGGGCAAGACACTTCACCCGTTGCCTAGTGGTGGTGGTCAGAGGGCCCGGTGGCGCCAGTGTCCGGCAGCCTCGCCTCTGTCAGTGCGCCCCAGGGTGGCTGTGGCTACAATGTAGCTTGCCATCACCAGTGTGTGAAAGGGTGGATGACTGGATATGTAAAGCGCTCTGGGGTCCTTAGGCGCTTTATAAATACAGGCCATTTACCATTTACCTACCTGTCATGGTCTGTGTATCCTCATCACTCACATACGGAATCTATATTCAGACCAAGTCCTTTGCACTACTTCCAAGAACTTTGTACTCCATTGTGTGCCTCGAGTCTGTCCTCTGATGGTCATGCTGTTATAGGGACAAGATAAAGACACAATTGCTTCAATTTTCAGGAATGACCTGTATAAATACTGTACTACTCAGAAATCAGAAGAGAAACGACATCGTTACAGTCTCTGCCCCAACAGTTCGCATACAACCTACACATGACTTTTCCACTTCTTCGTGCTTTCAGTTTCCACCTTGATTTAGGCGGTTCTGTAATCAATTTGCATAATTTACTTCAAAGAATATGAAATGAAACATGTAAATTGATAAAATATATATTCATAACTATCCAAACACAGGAGAGAATCTATTGTGAAGCAGCCAAGTGCTTCTAACACCTGGAACTACAAATGCATAAAAAAAACCAAACAAACAAACAGCTGTGCATTTTTGCACATTTAAATGAGCAGATCAGAATTAAATATTCGCAGGTAGCAGGTAAAGGAGCGTGTGCTCCTCTGTATTAGACTGCACTTGCTGTTGCCACGGTAACATGGAGAGTCACTAAATCAAAAAGGACTGAAACTTTAGGTATTAAAACTTTAATCTGACTGACATGACACCTACTTATAGAAGCTACATATATAATGAGTGAATTTTCAGGGCATAAATCAGGATTGTGAATATGTTCCATCGTAAAGTGAAATGACTGTGCAAGGCACACATGAAGAAGTGTGTGTGTACAGTACATAAGTTGTGGATTCATCGTTGCTTTCAGACCTTTTGATATGTGACGCAGGAACGTCTCCCCTCATTAGACCTGACTTCCCCTTCCTCCCCTCTGCTGCTGACAGGGAGAGACTCATATCCTACCTCCACCAGTCGGCTCTCACAGTATGGCATCAGTCCATCCGCATGAGTAACTCCAGCTCTTCCCTCAAGTCAGAATCAGTGCTTACACTTGATCCGATTGGCCACGCACGTCAGCATCACCTCGTGTGAACAGAGGAGATAAAGCATAAAGGTTCACCCTTTGATGTCTGGCCAAGTGCTGAGCCTTCACAGTCACCACGTTAATATAAAGTACATTTCCTCTGGGTGTCAACTTATTGTTTCATCTCCTAATCTTTCCATGGTGTCAGACTCATTTGTCTCATCCTTGTAGTTCCTTGTGTTTTGCTCCCTCAAAATCACTGTAACAAGTCGGAGGAAGACTTACCTGGAGAAAACACAGAAGCAGCAAAATCATTAAAGGTACTCGTCAAACTGAGCATCAGTTTGGGGAGGAAAGGTGATTTACGGGACTTTTGTCAACATACCACATAGGCTGGTCTGAGTTTTTCTGAAACTGCCAGAGGTCAGAGGAGAATGGGTGATAGGAAGCCATCAGTAGTCCAAATAACCAGCTGTTACAATGAAGATATGCGGAAAAACATCTCTGAGTGCGCAACACATGACACCTTGAAGCAGATGATGTAGAGCAATAGGTGAAGTGCTGTGCTTTAACCAGAAGAACCAATGTTGTATGTTACTTTATGTTTTTGTAGTATGTTGGGGTTTAACCTTTTACAGTAGAGCATCCCTGTGTGCTTGTTTTACAGCTGACTTGCACATGGAGACCAAAGTTCTGTGATCAGCTGTAACTATGGCTACTGCTGGGCTCTTTATCTGATAGATTTGTCATCAGAAGAAAAATGTGTAACATAATAAATAAGGCTGTAACCGACTTAATTTATTGAATTATATACACAAGTCATTTTAATATTCAGTAAGAAAGGACATACGAAAAATCCTCAAATCTTTCTGTTTATACCCTTTATACCCTGCCATTAGACTATACAGGGGAGTTAGTCAAATCCAGTCTACTATATGCTACTATATTCACATTCTGGTCACACTAATCACATAGCTCTAAAAAGTAGCTAACTGATGTTTAAATGCAGGCATCACAACTAAATGTACACAAACATAAGAAAAGAAAAAGAACTTGCAGATGCTGCCCGCTGCATGTGTGTTATTAACCTCCTACATTTAAACACGCACACCTGAGAGGTTTCCCTGGAAACCAGAAGCAAAGAAAGGACTTGCACCGAGTGTTTTTAGTGAGCATGTCCATTTAACCACACATCTCTGTTCTTTTGCACAACTGAACCTTTTTATCTAAACTCTTGTCATTTATCTGCAAATGCAAAACAAATATCCCCATACAGTGTGAAAGCATTGTGAAAACGTCCTTTAAAACCCTGTTCATTTCTAACAGCTTGCATAGCCTCTTTAGTGGATTACCAAGTCTGTGATAAAGAAGCTTCCACAGATGTTATCTTGCCACAATGGGCCTAAGCAGACGACTTTTACCGCATGTGCAGAGTTTTCAGGTATTCATATTCATAAAGACACATTATGATTACATGATGAGTAATCATTTGTACCCAGAAGCTCCACGGTGTTAATTGGCAGAGCCATCGCCATCCTCCAGTCACAACTCTGCAGCTAGGGAAAAAAAACAAAAAACAAAACCGTGCCAATACTATCGTTCAGGAACTGTGCACGATCATGTGATAGCTGCTAAATTATTAGCCACCAGGCAAACCATGTGTCAAAGTGAGCGAGAAAGCAAGTGTGCACTTGTGTGCGAGGGTGAGGTTGCAGGGAATGAAAATAAGCATAGCTTGGATCTAGCCCTGCCTAATTTAAAACTATCAAGTTGTCTAATTGGTTTTAAATGAAGCCCTCTCTCTCTCTTTTGCGTGCTTGTCCAATTAGCATAGCGTTGACTTCAGGATATAATCTCTTCCTGTCACTGTTTTTCCGAATGCTCCAGCCGAGGATAAGTCGTGAGCCGTCAAATCATAGATTCTGTCAGTCTGGCTCACTGTCGCAGCAAGGCAGAAGACACGGCCTCCCTGGGGATCTTAGAGCTTATGGTCGTTAAAGGAGAGCTTGGGAAAGGAAGAAGGCTTAGTAAAGGTAGAATGAAGGCATATCAGTTGTATGTTCATGTGCAGTCAGCGTGAATACTTGGAGGCAGCTGTACCCCCAGAGGTTTTGCATCATTTTTAGACAAAGGAAGAAAAAAAAAGAACAGAAAACTTTGAGCCACAAACAGCAACATGAATTAAAATCACATATGCTGCGTGTAGCTGAGATCTCGTGTTAAAAGACGCTTGCACGTATTGCGTTCAGGATTTCCCCGTTGCCTCCTCAACACTGTAGCTCATAACCGATTCTCTTTTATGTGGCTACCCTTCGCAAATAAATGGGACATTCTATCACTTTCTAAACAGCAGGTTTCTCACGTTAGCTTTAACATGCTTTCATCAAAGAGCAGACATAAACAACTAGCAAATGTTTTTTTTTAAATCCCTTCACGAAAATGCGATTGCATCATTTCTTTTGAAGTTATTTCGATGTAGATGACGGCAAGATAGATAAATAACAAAAATGTGGGCATATCCGTTTGAGAGACTTATGGATGGATATTTTCTTTATTTATTTATTTAGTTTTTCCTTATACTTGGAGGGCTGGAAAGCCAAAAAAAAAAGGAGAGGGAAAAGCATTTTGTTCATAAAAAATATCATCGCACCTGTAGACAGGTTGAACTGGTAATGTCATGATGTGAGGATGTCTGTGAATGAGATATATGCTATATCTGATGATCAGAATCCCATGTAATAGGGAAAAACATGCACTTGTTTATTAGAGGGGGGAAAAAGACATGCAGGAAGGCGGGGCTTTTGACAGCGTAGTGTTGGGAGACGCAGTGGCACCAAAAAGTGTGCCTCTCTTTGGGATGCATGTCTTGATCAGTGAGATGGGAGGAACGGGAGGCTGGGAAAACAGCTTGTACAGCCGCTATAATCAGCCACAGCTTTGGCAGAGAGTGGCAGCACTTTATTACTTGTCTAAGTAAATGTATAATTGAGCGAGTCACTTCATCCACTGCTGCACAAGCCTGTGCACTGAACACTAGCAACACACAGGCGAATTTATTTCCAATGAAATCTTGCCAAATGGGAGCTGACTGGCGTGCATCAGTAGAGCTCACGATACTGGATTCTTACTCCCCCTGTCCCCTAAACACTAGCTTGTTTTTTGGGGGGTTTTTTTTGTTTAGTTCCCTTTTTTATATTGTGGGGAATGGTGCAAAGTATTTTGTGTCAGATTTAAACTGTATTTCCGAATAAACCCTGGAAACTGTGAAAAATATTCCACTTGGCTTCCCTGGGGACGGTATTAAACGAAAACACTGAGATCAAACATGCGCTACACTTTCAATTAGATGCCATTCCACTTGATCTCTTAGGTAAAAAGGCATGTGTTGCAATTAGTTCTGATTGAGTTTGTTTTATTAAAACGGCCTGGAGGTTGTGAAGAAAGTCGGCATATTGATGTTAATCCTGGCAGTCAAATGTTAAACTGATTACACTGAACTTCTGAGTTGCTATTTGACATGAAGGAAAATATATCTGATGCGTACTAGGTGTAATACAGTACGAGGCTAATATTTGCAGACCTGATATTTGCAGAACTAAGCATCGATCCCAATGCTATTGTATGTAAACGATCCTAGTGCGATATGATCGATACTACTATTGATACTATTTCTGTCGTCTAAGTTCAGTATGTTGCCCCCTGAAGTGGAAATGAATAAATATACCTCAAACATCCACTATCAAAAATGTCTTTGTGATGACTGTCACGTCTATTTTATTTGTAGCCTATAGCACATTTAACAGAAAATGACCCAAAGAGACAGTTCTCCAAAAAACTCAAAATATTACATGCACTGGCTTTAGAGGTTAAAAACATCGGTATCTGCAATACTGGCCTTGTATTTACTCGACATCTGATCGATACCAAAATTTGCGTATTGCCCAGCACTAGTGCAGTTTCTTTGTGATAAATGGGAGAAAAGGAGATGATACTAGATATCTCACCCTGAGAACAGGTGCTGTCTTCATCATCCCAGCTCAAACAGGAATTACCTCAATAATATAGAAACAGGAACAGAAGGGGTTTAATTTCCACAGTGCTTTCTGCATCATTAACAATGGCTTTGATTAATGGTTAACATCCCACCCAAAGCCCCACCTGTGAGAATCGCAATAAAGATGATCGTTTTGTCGGGCTGCGGCAGCTCTTCGATTCCCACATGTGGACCGAGAGATTAAACGGGAAAGCGAAAGCGCGGGGGGTAAATTTTTTTACTCGCACCTGTACTTAAGACACCGGCGGTGTAAATATTGTGACTTTCTAATCAGCAATTTTGGTGCCAATGCATAAGGGGCACACAGTAGGCGTGTTCGATGGGGGAAAAATAGCCTCGCATCAATTCCTCTATGTTTTCTGCCGACCTCTTTGCAGTTTTGCAACCCACCCATGTAATCCATCATGGAGACATTAATTATGTACTAAGCTCTTCCAGGACAAAGACTCTAATGAAGGGCCTGTCAACATAGGCCTTTCCCTAAACCAGTGCAGTCACAGAGGTGGGAGGGACGCTTGTGCCAAGCAACCCCCCAGGTCTCTCGGTTGGATCTTATCTTGAGGAGGAAAGCAAAAGCCATTCAACTGCACTTTCAGCACCTGCATTGTTCTAATGCTTGCTCCACTGCATACCTGGAAGTGCAAACTAATAGATGCACCAGTGTCTCTGGTGTAATGCTAATTTGGTAGCAATGCTAGTAGCCTTGATTCATGTTCATGAGCAAAGAGGGAGTATTTTATTCTATTTTTTCCACTAGTTCTTCATAATTTGTCACAGCAGGGGTTTTTTAAGGGATTAAACATTAATCTGTCTTCATTTTCAGTCAACACAGAAGCTATAATAGGAGCAGGTCACATTTAAAAGCTGCTCACTGAAAAACAATTGCTGATATATGATATTTCTATAAGACTTAGAAGATGTTTGCATGTAAAAGACGCAGCAAACTCATCTACGTGCAATGTAATTCTTTTCATGGTATCTGTCTAGGATGATAATATCCCCATTCTAGACCAAGAAGATATTTTCCATTCAGATTCTGACTCTAAATTAAGGAAATTACACGCGCACGCCACTGTTTGTTCAAATGGCGCAATTACAATTTTTCAAAAGCTGCTGAAGAAGGGATAATTATCAGCTGTGTGCTTTAATAACATTTAAATGATGCTCTCAACCGCAGAATCCACCTCAACACCGTTCTTGTTTACCTCTCTTTTGAACATTATTACTTCTCACTTCTTTTTTGGTTTTTTGATTTTTTTTGCCTGTTGTCTGCTAATATTTTCACCTTGTTAAAGCTTCATATCCCAGCAAACAACTGTTACACCAATATTACAGTGTTTTGTAATATGCATTCAAACTTGCAAAAAGCAGACACAAAATAGAGTTAAATGAGAAGATTGATATAACTTCATGTCTGTAAGCAGAAGTACAGCTTTGTGGTTGTACGCCTCCACCAGATAATCCACTTGCAGTTTGCATCCATCTCTGTCCAAACTCACTCGATACAAGAGAGTAAAGACTTTGAAGGAATTTAAAGATTTGTGTCATCAATTCATGTGTAGAATGTGGTCATAACCTTCCCCTCCCCTCTATAGACAGACAATCATTCATACTTACATTCAAACACGGCCAATTCAGAACCACCAGTTAACCTAACATGTATGTCTTTGGACTGCGGGAAAAAGTCGAAGTACCCATGCAGGCATGAGAGTTGTGAAAATCCACAGAGAAAGGCCCCAGGACCTAACCACCACATCACTATGCCACTCTATAATATTAGCACTTCATCGTTCTATCCTCCTAAATACCTCCTTTAAATGTTGCAGTAATTACTGTGTTTATTCTTCAGTTACAGCCAAAACAAGAGAAATGATGTGATCGCAGTCTTGACTTATGAACATCAAAATCTAATCAGCTCCTCCCTGAGCCAAAGAGAACGTTTATGCCAAGTTTATGTAATGAATTTCTCTCTCCTGGCTTCAGGGTATTACTTGCAGAAGAATGAAGCCCACATGATGTCACAATGACCTTGACCAAAATC
This sequence comes from Pundamilia nyererei, assembly GCF_000239375.1. Taxonomy (NCBI): domain Eukaryota; kingdom Metazoa; phylum Chordata; class Actinopteri; order Cichliformes; family Cichlidae; genus Pundamilia; species Pundamilia nyererei. The sequence goes on from NW_005187415.1 coordinate 3,077,103, forward strand.
CATTTATCCTTCAGTCCAGGCGAATGTTTGCAGCCAAAATTTGGAGAAATTCATTTGAAGACTTCAAGAGCTACACTATTCATCCGTCAGCCGCAGAGGTATGAATATTAAGCAAGACTCAGCAGATAATTAGCTTGTCTTTGCATGGATGTAAGCAAGGAGAAAAGCAACATGATAAAACAACCAGGTACATGCTTCATGAAGAACTATTTCTTCAACACACAGCAAATGTTTGTGCATTAAATCATTTCTGATGTGAAGTTGCTTATGTGCACAGTCTGGTGGGATCCCTAATCATGTGCCCCAGACAGAAATGACAAGCCAGCCAGACAAAGTATCCTGCCAATCGGCCAGACCAAGACTGAGGTATGTAGGCGGCATAATGGATTGAAGACAGAGCCAGGACAGGGCTGCTGCAGGTCTGCTCTCAGTTTCAGCCAGACAACTCGCAGCAGTCATGGCCCCAGCTGAGCTCCGAGCCTCAGAGGCAGAGAGAGATGGCTCAAGGTGTGAAACTCAAGCCATAACTGAGCCGTGTGGGCTTTTGTTTCATGGCTAATTACCGCTGACTCCTGACTCTCATCCCTTCCCCCACACACCTCTTGCTTTCTCTTTCCTCCATCACCCCTGTGCTCTGCTCTGTCTTGCTGTTCACCAGTGGAAAAGGTATTACTAATGACAGAAGAAGGTTACCCAATTTATCTTCGGGCAAAACCTTTCAGAGTTAGCTCTACTTGTGTCCCTGCAGAGCTTAGATTGCCGAAGGGGGTGAAAAAGGCATGCACAGAGAAAAACAGTAACAAACAGGAACTTGGCGGATCCTGATTTTAATTTGCTTCAAACAGCCAACTATAATATTTCTGGTTTATTATTTATTTATTATGTATACAATAGCATTTTTAAGGTAAGGAATCTAAAACCTAAATGTATTTCTGAAGTGTGATGGGAAAACCAGTTACCAAACACCTAAAGGAATGTTCTGATACAGTTTTCTCAGAGAAAAAGTTTGATGTACTTGTAGCTTTAGAGAACACCTGACTTATGAATTATTATTGCTGTTGATGAAGCCTTATCTATGTTGCTGAAATCCACCCAAAATATTGCCTGTAAAGCCACTCAGGGGAACCAAGGAAAATGCTATTTCTCAGTGATTTTATCACCAAACAACGACAGGTGCAAAAAAGTAAACTTAGCTAAAGTTCTTTTGAATTTTTATTACAAAAAAGGATGACAGTGCGATAGCAAAGTGGATACTACAGGACAGAAATGTGCTGCTAACACAACTTCAACTCTTTGCAAGCACCTGCACAGACAGCATGCTAACGCTAAGCTAGCCATGAACCCAGAGTAATGTTAAAGCTTTGACTGCTGACATCAGCTCAGCAGCCAGACCCTGAATTTCAACAGGTAACAAAAGCAGCAATGAGAAGTCAGGCTTGAAACCTCCATTTCTACCCGTTTCTTTGAGCGAGTTTTTGAGATTTGTGTTGATGTCTGGGACTGTAGTTTAAGGAATTCTATTTTACTGGTGATTATAACACAGTGCGTTTCAGATCATTTTACAGAGTAACAAGAAAGTAATGTAATGAAAGTAATGTACTGCAGTCCTTGTAAAAAAATAAAAAGTAATGTGTGATACATTACTTTTTTTTTTTGAGTAACAACCCCAACACAGCTAATGAAACTTGGGAAATGTAACTGGAAATGTAACTGGAATCCTTTAGTACAAACTGGTATTGGTACTCAAAGATTCCCGGTTGACAAGTGTGACCACTCAGACACAAAAAAACTTCTACTGCCATAACAGTTTTCTTTTCAAAGTCTTATCTTTTGAGTCTCTGAGCGCCTGCACTGATGTATAATGGAAATGGCAGTAGAAACCAACACAGTAATACATTTGTGTCCCCAACAGTCACAGCCGTGGTGCACATGAAATCAACAGGTGCTTCCCCTGCCACTGTTTATGTGGACAATAACAGCGGGTGACAATGTGCTCTGGTACTGAGAATTGGCACGAGTTAATTTAGCATGAATCGGTATTCTGCAGTTCCAACAGTACCACTCTGTGCCCTAAAAAGTATTGAGTTTGATACCTAATTAAATGCTTTATCTATTTTTAAAAAGTAAAAAGTTGTACTTTTAAACAAATTAAATTGCTTTAAGCATTTCTTAACAAAATAGTGCTACAGCAATACTTTCTTGTAGCATTTGTTAATTAAATAGCCTAGCATGCACCTAAAAGGCATTGCTAATGGCATCGCATTGTTTTTAAAGACTCTGGAGAAAGCTAACAACCTTTTCTTTACTTTAGTCAAGCTGGGCTAACTTCCTAGCTCTAGTTGTATACTTAACACCCAGATTTCAAAGTGACATCAATATTCACAATGGACCTCATTTACTAACATGATGGTGGAAAGATTTTTACCATATGTGAAATACAAATGCATATGCAAAATTTAATTGAAACATGCGTGCTGGCCTATTTCACTCTTACCAGCATCCATATGTCAGATTTGAGCAGTCTGTATAACATCTGATCCCACTTGGCTGTAAAAGGCAAATACTGATGAATAAACATTTGTACGTACAATTTACACACAGATTTGAATGAACACACTGTAAATAAATGAGTGTAAATCATAAATATAAAGTAATGAGTGCTATTGTGTGGGGTGGTGAAAGCAAATATCGGTATTTCCGTTGAACACTTTGCTAAACATTTTGGAAACAAAATGTACATTCAAAAGTGTGGCAGGAAGTTGCTGTTGTTGTTCAGAAAAGGAAAAAGATGTTTTGGAAATAGATACGAAAAAAAGAGAACAGGACCATAAAGATAAGGGTGAAAAGCGAGGGGAAAGTGACTGTCATGTCTATGTTGAAAAATGAGGAGCAGATGTCCACAGCTGTTAACGACTAAGCCCTGATTAAACAGTAATTAATCCGCAGAGGCCAAAAGAGTCACTACGACATTTATCAGGTTTTATCTGCTCTGGAAAAGCCAAAGATTAATGCAACCACTAATACACTTGGATTGGAAAAGGTGGACACAAACACTGATGTCAGAGATCTTGAAGGGAGAGAGTCAATGAACTCTCACCTATATCACTTAAAGCAACATTTTTCCTGGGTGGGAATGTTACACGCAGGCGGCATATCAGATGTGCCAGTTGAGTGCGATTTTCTGGGCCAACGTCTTCCTCGGATGCCATCCAATCATCGCCTACTCCATCATCCCTTAGCTGTCCTGCTTCATGTCTGCCACCTTAAAGTCCTGATTATAGAAATGCCAAACTATTCAGTAGCACAATTTATCATGACACTCGCCATGTTCTCTGTAGTGACTGATCATCTTCTGCCGCTGCACCAGGAAAAGCTGTCAGTTTGAAACCTACCTTGTGTCCTGACCTTTGTGATATTCCTCACATTTCTTTTCCTACCAATTCCTTTGTAGAAACCTGCCAAGTACCTCTCTGGTGCGTGCAAAAAAAAACTCAAGAGATTTGTGGCAACAAGACAATTTTTACAGAGCTATTACCTGAAAGCAGTCAGAGGCAGTATGCACCATGCAAACTGTGGGGTTTTTAGTGATCTCACTAAACATGACATGAGATATGGGAATAAAAACAGAGTCTTGCGGCAGATCGTGAAACACATTAAACGTAATCTATTCATTCATGCTCCTGGATAGAAATTCCCGCTCATAGTTGCAAAATCTTATCTCTTGATTTGTGGTCATAAATTTGAAAGTGCAAGTCCACATTTGGCGACCTGTGAGAGGCATCAGTCACTTTCCACTTTCCCGAGAAACTTCAGTTCAAACATATCATCGGTCATTTTAATGTTATTATTTGGGTTAAATTTACACGTAAGCGCTTTTTTCATTCCCAGTTTATTTTAATTTTCACTTGCCATTCCGTGGTTAAGCTTGGGCAACAGAAATACTAAGTTATGCATCACCATTACTTGGTTCGGACTCAAATCCAGGGGGATCCTCCTCAGACTTGTTGATTGCTCCAGCAGGCGCTCAGCCAATATGGACTCCCATGTTAAAATGCCCAATTTAAGAGATGGAATTAATGTAATTGCAGCTTGGTTCAAAATTCTTTTTGATCTCCACAAATAATTTCTGGTTTAATAACAACTTTACCAGGTACAAAAATCACTTGTTTGGATTTAATGAAGGCATTTTCTGTAAAGCCTAACAACCTCAACAGGCGTCTCTGCCATTATTAATTGGATGCATTCAAATTTCCTCCAGCTCATGCAGTAAAACTGAGGTTTTACATGTTTGGCCCTGAAAGTTTGTCTTAAGGAAATCAATCAGTGCCTCAGCCCCCTCGCCAATAACACCAAATCATCTGCAAATAGCCTTGGTATCATCTTTGACTAACATCTGAATTTTGAATAAGCTCATCCAGTCTTGTTTCCTTCATCGCAGAAATATTGCAAAAATCAAACCTTTGCTGTCATTCAGTTATTTGAGACATTTAGTACACATTTTAATCTTCTCCCACTTTGATTATTGTAATTCAGTTTTCATTTATATCTCTCAGTTCTCGATAGCCTGTTTCCAATTAGTGCAGAATGGAGTAGGCGCCCGCTAACAAAAACTTGGCCACACTCACATATCATATCTTTTTCACTGCCTTTCAGTGAAACATCTCTACAGCCAGAGTTTGCGAGACATTATTATCACAGTGAACCTCTGCGATCTTCTAACCAGTGTCTCCTAACTTTGCTCCTTTATTTTTGGAGCGAAGCTTGTAACTAATGTGAATGGAAATGTGCATGTTGGGATGAATCTCTGACTGTATGGTTGCTTATGTGTCTGTTTATGTGTCTGTACCTACAAATATGTATACTTTAACGTGTGGCTACTACGCTTGCAAAGGTGAAAAGTTTTATAAAATATTGATATCATTACTGTTATTTTAGATTCTAAGTTTTAAAGACAGTTATGACTTCATCAAATGTCTGTATTCTTGGATGTATGAGCATATGTGGTCTGAGGATAAAGCATATTTCAAAATGAATACCATTTATTTTAGAGTTGTCTGAACAATGTTTTTCTGTGGCTGTTTCTATGTTAAGGTCCTCTTCTGCTTCTCATGGCTCGGTTGTGCCAGAAGATTCCATTTGGGCGCCTCTATTGTTTCTGTTATATTCGTTCCCTCTTCAGAACATTTTGAACACACGTAAGGACATCTCTTATTGCTTCTATCACTTAGGCAACATTCAGGAATATATCTCTTTTAAGCCCTAAGATTTTTCTAGGTCATGCATAGTTGCTTGGACTATTAAAAACTGGATGGTTGATAATTTTCTTCCTGCTCCTTGTTTGTTTCCCTAATACATTTCTGCCTAGTGTAAAGGAAAATCATAGGTCAGAGACCATATTTACTAAATCTTCTATCAGGGATTGTGGAGTAGTTTTTTGACTTAGCATGGACTTGGGATGTTGATGGTAAATCTCTCGTTCCCCCATGTTTTTTCCCCTTAAGAGACATTGCCAGGTTGAGATCTGCTGTATCACGTCTGGATTGCGGTAATTCATTGTTCACTTGTCTCAACAAAACTGTCGCAGAACATCAGATAATTGTTCAGAATGCAACCATATTCCCATGTCGCACTCTTGCTAATTTAGTTTAGTTTGTCTCCTGTAGGCTGAAAACTAAAGGAGACAGAGCTTTTGCCACAGTGGCCCCCAGATTCTGGAACTCTCTCCCAGTCGTCTTTTGTCCTTTCTCCATTCCCTTCACTCCCAACTGGTTACGGCAGATAGCTGCCCTGGTTTCTTCCTGTGAAAAGGGAGTTTTTCCATCCACTGTTGGCAAATGTTTGTTCATAGAGGGCCATTGGGGTTTTCTCTGTATTATTATAGGGTCTTTACCTTAGAATAGAAAGCACCTTGACCTGACTGTTGTTGTGTTTTGGTGGTATATAAACAAAACTGAATTGAATTGAAATGAGTTGAGCCCAAGATCGCCGGGTTCAGTGGCTTCTCTTAAAAGGAAGTCAGAATCTCCTATGTTTGAACTTGCGTTTGGCTAACTTTTTGTTCGTATGTTTTATTGTGTTTGTTGTTAAGCACTGGTAATATTTACCTTGAAAGGTAATATGATATATAAATAAAAGTCTTCGTGGGAGTAGTGTAAAACAAGGATAAAACATCCATACCAAAGGATTGCATTTTCATGACCATTTTGCCACAAGCCCCAGAATAAACTTCATCAGCTCACTGCTTTGTTGTTTCACAAGAAAAAAGATTGATGAAATGTGAGTAGGTCAATGTGGACAAGTTCATAAAAATATACTGAATGAAATTAATACGAATAAATGGTGGGGAAAAAGTAATGCTTAGGGTCCCTCGTGACATGGCATTTGATTATATTATTTTAGGCACTTAAATAATTGGGAGCTCTAAATCTATGATCGACTCAAGCAAGCGTAAAACCCACAGTGCCTTTGACATTTGCGGAGGTTCACCTTCTGTGGTGTGGTAGAAAAGTGTGGACAAGTGGAGGGAAAAATGAAATCTAATTCTGACCTGCTGAGAAAAGCAGGCAAAGATTAACCAAAGCGCATGGAATATACAGAAAATTACAGGTTGAAGTGTATGAGCATATGAAACTGAAGGAGCGTTTAATTAGAGTCCTTGCTATTGATTAAGTTGGGCAGAGGTGGGTTTTTCATGCGCTGCTTGGGCTTTTGTGGAGCAATTTATTTTCCACACAGCAGCAGGCAGAAAGGACCCATCCTGCAGAGAAATTAAGCTGCTGGATGAAAGAAATTTAAGATAAGACAGGCAACCAAGGGGTAGGAGAGGAGAGAGATGGAACAGCAACAGTGTAGATAGATTTTATTTTCCATTTAACGCAACTGGGGCAGTTAATTCTAATTTCAATTGATGAAGGGAGAAGGGTTAAAAATATGTAGTGGGAAGCAGGAGCATCAACTAGATAATGGGAACTCAAGACAGAATAAAACTGTGCGACGCTGAGGGGTAATAAAGAGTGGAGTAACAAGCTGAGAAGAATGGATGGTGCAAGAGATCAGTATAGGCTACGTAAGACTGTGTGTGAGTGTGTGTTTGTGATGAATGGAGGCGGTGGGCGGTGGGCGGTGGGCGTGATCTTTTTGGCAGAGCAGTCTCGACAGCTGTAGCTTCTGTGAGCAGAAGCAGCAGCATCAGCAGCGGTGGCCGCAAACATCTGTCTCTGCTGCTGTGCCCTTTATACAGCGGAAGATTTGCAAACCCTACACCACAAGTGCCCCTCTGATAGGCTCAGACTTGAGCAATTTAAAAAAGAGTGATGTGTTTTTCAGAAAACTCATCAGTGAGGGTTTTAAAAGGCTAAATGGAAATTAATCGAGAAAGCACAATATTATGTTTATTTTTGTGGAACCAAGCAAAGCATGTACAAGTACAGTGCTGAGAAAAATGTTTCTTCTTGTTAAGCCACTTAACACTGACCTATGACTCATTCAAACATAAAAAAGGCACTTAACTCAAGAGTTGAACGAGAGTCTACACATAACAGACAACTTATCAAAGAACCAATTTTAAATTGTGGCTTCAGGCACTTTGTTGCTACTGTAGCAGCCTGTTGCATAAACACACCATTTGGTTGCAATTATTTAGTTAAATATACAAAAATACTGCAGGTAAAACAGTTTGACTGACAGAAGATTCCCAAAAGACTATTACCACAAAACCTGTCAAACATGGTGAAATATGGTTTGGGGCTACATCCCAGCCAGTGGTGTTGGAGGTCTTGTTGAACGTAATGGAATTATGAACACAGACAAGTGCCACTGGACTTTGTCATGCAGAAAACTGAAGCTGTTGCCAATCAGCAGTGTTCCAGATGGTAGTGCATGCTGGATCAGAGATCCCAAACACACTGCTAACTCAGGAAAAACATACCTGGATGGAACAAGCACACAACTGGCACACCATCAGTCGTGGATTGGCCTCCCCTTCAACATTATCAAAACAGCATGGGATCATCTTCACAGAGAACGGAACAAAAGGCAGCCAACATCCAAAGAAGAGCTTTGTGTGTGTCCAAGTCTTACCATATCATCTACTTAATACTATCCGTGCATTGCTTGTATATGCGGTTAAATAGTGTTTTGACTTGAATGTCCTTCAGGAAGCCTGGAGAAATTATAAGAATGCTGCCCTACAGAGTTCAGGTTGTTTTTAAGAATAAAGGTGATAATACCAAATACTGACTTTCAGGTTAGTTAGAATTCTACACACTCTGTATTTGCCTTATATACTGTATTTTTCCATGTGATTGCATTTTTCAATAAATTGCTGCATTATGTAATATGCATTATAGAACATAAAAAAATGAGTGGTGGCTCAAGACTTTTGCACATCACTGTAGATAAACTTTATTAGTTGAGGATATGCAAAGATGTAGAAATACAATGAAGCATCAGGAGAGATGGGCAGTCAATGCAATAGAAAATAATAGATAAACAAATGAATTAATTCAAAATAATCGAAATTAAAAAGGGGAAGTACAACCTTGAACATAAATGACTCTCTCATAAGTGTATAACCTGAAGAAGAGAAAAGCGTTTAGCACTGTCAGACTGCATATTGCTCTCTCGTTATTAAAATGGCTCTTGACAAGGTCACAAGAGCTTGTCAGGCCCCTACGCTATTAACTAACTTTCACATATTCCACTAAGAGTAAGAAGCTTATGTCTTCTAAAGTTGCAAGCGACATTTCAGCAAAAATAATACATATAACCAACCGGTGGCGCTGCTTCTTATTGGTACTACTTGGCCTTGGCCCTTGCCTACTTTCTCAATTTGCATAAATATGAGGAGTTTAAAATGGCAGTGTGAAATGAAGCCACCTGATGAACTCATTCCAGGTTAGCTGCGAGTCCATTAAGTTTATTAGGCTGGCAGCAAGCGCAGGCCACCACCCGACGTTAGGTATGTGAGGCAGGACGGCTTGCATCTGGCAGATGGCTGAATACATGCGATTCACTCAGATGTTTGGATATGTGTGCACACACAGACATCTGAAGAAAAAGTAATGCATGAGCTTTGTTACACATGCTAACATTAACACACAACTTGGTTTATGAGATTAGTTAATAGTAGTGATTTTTTTTTAAAGATACCCACAGCTAGCACATCTGTTTAGATGTTTTTTCCTGTGCAATCATGGATGCACATGGATCCACACACTTAACAAATTTTACTTAAGAGGACACTAATTACATTAAATTAAATATGTGAAGAGTGTGGAATATATACATCTATAATAATGAAACTGCTCCATTCCTTCCAGTCATATCATTCAAAGAGCCCCCTGTGCTAAAATTAACAGATGAAGACAAAGCCAGCGAATAATATGAGAGAATAACATGTTTTGCTTCGTCCTGGTGTCCTTCCATTTTTTAAATCCTTTTTCTCTATTGTCTCTTTGAGTAGGGGTGGAAACGGGTCGGGTCTCGCACCAAAAGAGCGCTGGCAGTAAAATCCAAGCAGGAACGGAGCCCAGTTAAGGGACTTGCTCAGTAAAGGGATTTGAGTCTCTCAGGCAGTGCTTACTCACAGGTTAGGATTATGGCCATTGTTGGGGCTTTGGGGTCTGCCAGTCTTAGTGGGAGGCTAGCAGGAAGTGCTGCCTGGGAGGCTGATCTCATGTTAGCAAGTCTCACCTCCCTGTAACACTACTGGTAAGCTGTCTTAGCCTCCTTGGGAGTAATAGGAAAGGAACTATGAACAAGATAAATAAATAAATACATAAACGAAATAATCTCAATAAATTGTTGCAGTCTAATGTGTTGTTAACATTTGGGTAAAAATATGCTTAAAAATAAAATGTAAAAAATTGCATTTTTCAAAAAGAAGTGTTTTTGCAACCAGAGGAATCACCTCCAGCTGAACATTAGAGGGAATGACCATTTGAGGTTTCTGTGTTGGTTTTACTTTTCACATCCTGAAATTTATGCTTTCTGTGATGTGGAAGCTAGTTTCGCAAAAGACTGAACAATTTAAAATTTTGACCAATCACACTGCCCATTGCCTTCCTAGATCCATGGCTAAAAACACTCCTCAGTGCTCCAGTACCTGTGTATGATTTTGAAGGTGACCAAAAACATACACCAGCAATCAGACTTGCATATTAGAAAATTCTTAATAGGATGGTGGTGGCTCAGGAGGCAGAGCAGGTCAGCTACCAATCGGAAGGTCGGCAGATCGATCTCAGTCTCCTCAAGTGTGCATGTCGAAATATCCTTGGGCAAAATATTGAATGCTGAGCTGGCTCCAATGCATCCATCGGAGAGTATGTGAATATCAGAGATGCTTCCACTGAAATGTGGATGTGAATGTCAGACAGTGTGCTCATCTATAGATAGAAGCACTGTACGAATGTGGCTGGCTGAATGACACTCATAGTAGAAAGTGCTTTAAGTGCTCAACTTTCTGTACCTCAAATTCTGCTGTAATTTTACCTGTTTAACTTGTTCTGTAGTTTGTCTCACATATGCAAAAGACTAAAATGATGTGATCACATTGTTGCAACATTATATAAACCAGTAAAATAGCCTCCCCATGACAACAAGGCAGGCATTTGCACCCCAGCCCTGATTATTCCAAATGGATTAAGAAATACATACAGTTATTACATAATGTGCATTTGAGAATTATGTAGCTGTAGCCAGCTCTCCCTCTGCGCTCTGCCAAAGCATCCCATTTTACATCCAGTTATAAAAGAACAACACCTTCGCATGGATGTTTATTTAAAACTTTGAACAAATGTGCCAAAAAAAACAGAAAGAAAATTCCAGACACTATGCAAGACTAACTTCCTCTCCAGGGTTTCAGTTTTTATCCTCGCCGCAATGACGCGAAGCTGTGCTTCAAACAGAATCCAACAGAAATTGTTGACATGGACGAAGAGTAGCATTTTTTCAAAAGTGAGTGTAGCTGGGTGGGTTTTTTTTCTTCAAAACTTGCTCTGTGGTTTATACACAGGAGACTTCCAACCATACACACACACACACACACACACACACACACACACACACACACACACACCATCAATGGTTTCATGTGTATGATGTAGTGCTAGAGGTGGTGTTGGTGGGAGTTAACACCACTGCTATGAAGCCTTAAAAAAAAAAAAACTATCAAGAGTGAGAGTTTGATACAGTCTGGTCATGGAAGCCACGGCACTGGGGAGACAGCGAAAGCCTTTGTGACAAAGTGAGAGTACAGTGCACGTTGGAGAGGGAGGGAGGGGGAGTGCTGTAGCTTCCACAAGCTGTAGCAGAGAGAGAGGAAAGAAAAAAAATGGCAAGGCATGCAGAAAGAAACAGCAGAAAAGGAGGCGTCGAATGTAAGAAATGCTTGGCTGGTTTACCATGACTGCTCCGAGGGACACCCGTTGTGTTTGATCTCACAGGGAACATCACATGGGAGAGATAACTCCACAACACTTCTCAGTGGGGCTCTCCGCTTCTCCATAACCTCCATGCATCCCCTCAGCTGAGAGCGAGAAACGCCGATACAAACAAGGGAGAAGGGGGAGGCGAACAAACAATGAAGTATGATTTATGAACACTTCTCAGGCTCCCTTCCTGCAT
>NW_005187415.1:3088798-3096838 GCF_000239375.1 Pundamilia nyererei
GGGGGGGGGGTGAACAATGCTGACTCCTCTGAGGGAGAGCATGTACCCCCTCCCTCCTCCACTTGTCTTTTAGCCCAGAGATCTATTTGTGCTGACTTCTTAAAAGCCATTCAGAGTGTCACTTGGACAAAGTGGAAGGGCCCTAATTGCATTTAACAAAGTGAAAGCAGATCTGCACAAGCGTAAATGGATTGGATTTCTCGCTTTATTCAATCGTTCCCATAATGCACCTCTGTCACTTTGTAAAACTCTGTCACTTTGTGTGCTTTCAACATTTCCTTCTATTTAGGCTAGTTAAACATGTGTCACATCAACTAGCTATTGCTAACACTGGAAAATCTAAATCTTTAGAGGCTGTTTAGATAACATTTTTACTCTCAGAAGCCGTTGATTCAGGTTAGCTAGAAACAACATTTTCTCATTTCCTATATAATGAGTTGGACCTTTGCTGATTTCACAACAAGAGGTAATTCGCTATACTCGCGTCTTTACTTTCACAGCTGCAGACTGATTGTATGCAGAGCAGCAGTCACCCACTCATGAGAGTCTTGTTTAGTGCTTTTCATAATGGAAAACAATGCAGTGGATGGTTATTAACCATATTCGATGAGCTCATAATTTCATCTCTATTGCTTCTGAAATCTAATCAAGCTCTTAGCTCAATGTCAGATGTATGGCTTGTGGCAGTGGTCCCGGGTAGCTCAATTTATCTATCAATCGCTTACAGTTTGTTAAAAGCGAGTATGGGTCCATTGTACTCTGTGTTTCCCTGCGCCACTATCCCTGACATGGCAACACCTGTTCTGTCCTCCTTGCTTCCGTTTACTGCCTCCAGCTGGTGTCTGATTAATTTGTAGTGTACCTGAAGAGCACAAATGTGCAATCTGTATCGCTTACTTCTCCAAAAGAATTATATCTTTGTTCATATACCCGATATATACATCAGTTGACACTTTGATACTGTTTGTAACTGTTGCAGTTCTCATTAATGCAAATATATCCAATCAGCCAATCATATGTCAGAAACTTGATGCATTTAGGCACGTAGACATGTCCTAAATGACCTGCCCAAAAACTGAGCTTCAGAAAGGGAAAGAAAGATGGTTTAACTGACTCTAAATGTGGTATGGTTTGTTGGTGGCAGGCATAGTAATCTACTGAGATTTTCCTCACACAGCCATCTCTGGGGTTTACAATGGTCTAAAAAAGAGAAACTATCCAGTGAGCGTGAGTTTTCTGGTGGTAAACTGCCTTGATATTGTGAAAGGTGAGAGGAGAATGGCCGGACTGTTTCAGGCAGATAGAAAGGTGGCAGGGACTCAATTAAGCACTCGTTGCTACCAAGGTATGCAAAAGAGCATCTCTGAACACAGAACATGTTAAAGCTTGAAGCAGATGGGCAGACAAGTAGCAGAAGGCCACTCCTGTCAGCTCAGAACAGAAAATCAAAGTTACAGTTCACTCAAAAAAAAAAAAAAAGCAGACAATAAAGTGGACAAGACTGTAAAAGACAATGTCTGGTCCAATGAGCCACAATTTTCCTCCTACAATCAAACGGTAGGGTTAAAATTTGACATAAACAACATGAAACCCCTTGTTTCAGTTTTTGAGACTGGCGGTAATGTAATGTAATTGTGTGGGGGACTAGTTTCTTGGCATGTTTGAGTCCCTTAGTACTAAGTGAGCAATGTTTAAATCCCAGAATTTACCTGAGTATTGTTGCTGACCATGTCCATCCCTTTATGATCACAGTGTCCCATCTTCTGAAGCCTGCTTCCAGCGGGATGAAATCCATGTTACCACATCACAAAGCTTGAACATGAGCTCAGGTTCACTGCATTCAAATGATCTCCACAGTCACCAGATCTCAATCCAGTACAGCACCATTGGGATATTGTGGAATGGGAAATTTGCATCATGGATGTGCAACAACTGCATAATGCTATCAGGGAAAAATAGCCTAAAATCTCTGAGGAATGTTTTCAGCACTGTGTTGAATCCATGCCATGAAGAATTAAGACAGCTCTGAAGGGAAAGTCAGGTCTTAGCAAAATGTACCTCAGAAAGTAGTCAGTGTATGTTTTATTCATAAATAATGATACATGCACATTTGGCTGGCCGACTGGCTTTTTACTGGCCGACTACTTTTCAGTCAGTAAAAAGTTCAGTAAAAGTACTCCGAACACAGTGTGACAGTACCGCATTGATTTAAAAATCATGCCGTGGAAGATGTTGTTAAGTAAAAGAGTATTTAAATACCACATCTTTATTTATTATCATGCATTCAAAGCTAATTTTAGCTGTTGTGTTTTTTAGAATTTGTGTGGAATTAATGGCTGCTTTCATTTGAGTGTCAGAGGACAACTCAGACTGAAGGTTGATGTTAATTAGTCCTATAATTTATAATAACATAATCCATATATTCATTATGGATTAAATAATAAACAGTGAAAAATGCTGTCACAAATTCTCCAAATTATTCTGAACAAAGACGCAAATGTTCTGCTAATCCACTAGTTAATTAATTCTCCCGTGTATCTGTAAGCTGGAGAATAGTTTAGAAAATTATAAACTCAAATAACTTTTTTTTCTAAGTTTTTTTAATATAAAAAAGATATTTACATATTTTGCAGAAAGTTTGTAGATAAAAGAAGTGAAATAAAAAGTGCAACAATTTCTTCTCAGATGTGCTGTGGTAGAAGTAAATAAACATCACTGCAGCAACAGCTCTGCATTACAAAAAAAATGGTTAAAACTGTAAGAATTACTGACAAAGGACCCTGCAATTTGAATATTTCGCCTAAAACTAGAAAACCTCTGTGTGTTTGCCCATTCGCTTTGATAAAATGTGCCAAACTGTGCTCGAAGATGTGCTGCAAGCGTATCTCTCCTGTCATTCCAGACCTGTCATCCCTCACCTGGCCAGCAGCTGTAACTATTGAGTTTCCCGACTCAGCTCATCACCTGCTTCCCCAACTGCTTCTTATGAGCCATTACCCTCAGGAGATACAGTGCACAGATGTTTTGATGACCACCTGCCTCCCGTAGAGCTCCACATTAATTTCCTGGTCTGGCTGCAGTCTCATTCCTCACCGCAATTGTGCATTTTGACCTACAATCACCTCACCTGTTTTGCCTCCCGAGCCGGCTTTTGTCCTCCAGCGCTGTGATTCAGCGTCACACTTCCTCATCCCGTCTGCCTTTCTCTAACTCCCCTCCTGCATGACCTTTCAGCAGCGTGTGGCTTGGCAGTCTCCATCTTAAAAGGTGGGGGTGGTTCGGGTGGCATGCTTCCTTGCGAGGGTGATAATGACCTGTTACCATGAATGTGAGGAGACAGTGGGCATTTATTATGGAGTGATGGGAATAAAGGAAGGGGCGGGACATGAGAGGAGCAGCATGCCTTAATAGCACAAATGCAAGTAAACTGAGCTAAATATAACTGCCAACATGAGGTATTTTAAAAGCTGCCCAGCCCCTGGCACTGCTTCACCATTTGTTGACCGACAGAGCCAACATGCAGTAGCTTAAAGAAATATCAAAAAGAGCATGAATACTTTGGGGAAATGATGTAAACTTTCTCTCTTTACCCATCACAAGTGTATGTGTGTGTGACAACAAAGCTTTAAATTAGCTTGCAATGTTAGGATAGAAACTATTCCCAAACAGGCTGTTATTCGATTCAGCATACTATATATGTGAACTGTCATGCTATACCTTGAATGTCAACCCCATTCGTTACTCTTATGATCATTAGAGTGCACCTGCCAGCACATGTGACTGACACTCTTCCGAGCATAATTATAACACAGAATTACCGCTCGCTCAACCTTGAGTCGATCGCCTTCTCCCTGGAAACACATCCGTCTCCGTAAAAAGCAATTAAACACTGACAAATCAAAGCCTACATTCTATGATACACCCTGCCTGCGAAGCCTGCAGTGAGAGGTCGAACACTGAGCGACATGAAAGATTAAATGTATCAATAATGCATTCGGGCAGAATGATTCAGTGGGGGCACCTAAATGAGGCGTCACTGCCTTGTCACACTGGGGAACAGGTGCACCACCGCCGAAGCTCCTGTGCCGCCGCATACGGCGCGTATATTTGGCATGTCAGATGAACAGGTGTTGTGTATAATTCATCTTTGTTCCATATTTCATGTACAGGAGCAAGAGAGCGGTTTTGGAGTCTACAGGGGAGTGGGGTGGGGTGGGTGGAGGGCCTCTTTGCCAGACTGCTGGCTCAGTGTGGTGCTTCACCTCAGGAGGTCTCTCAGTGAGGTCCTATTTCAGGAGTATTTGTTTGTGTTTGTTTCGCCATATGAGCTTTATGGATTTCCATCCAATGATGCTTGCTTAATGGTCGCGTATTAATCAGGATACGGCTGCAAAACCCCCAAACTGGAATACGCTAGTAAATAAAAGAAACACTAAGCAGCTCTCAAATGTATTTTTCATGACATCTCAAAGGAGCCGCAACAGCCGAAAAAAGATGAACATGAAGTGGAATACTGGATTAATCCACCGAGACGAGGTAATATACATGAACCCACTGTCAATCGCCGATTTTTAGTACGCCCTTGAAAAGATTTTACTGCCAAACCGTGACAAATTTGCGCTGTCACATAAAAATAAAGCTGTTGTTAAAATCACAATATTTCTTTCTCTAATAATATTTTTAAAATATGAATTCCCAAAAGCCTCTTTACATTTGAATTATAGTACATTCTGTTCAATTTAGTCAGCAAATGGTAATTCAACTGCACCACTTGAGGGGGAAAAGTACAGAATGCCTTTTTTCTCTCTCTGTCTCTCTCTCTCATGTAATGGACAAAGTATCTGTTAACAGAAATAAAGTGAGTCATCGATATGCCACTCACATGCCTGCGAGGAATTCTGCACCATAATTGTTTCAACTTAGGCTGTTATTCATGTCCTGTACGGGTTTCCTCCAAGAGTGTCAGAGGGTTTTAAGTAGAGGCCCGGCTTTGCAGCAGACAAAATTCAGTAATGAAACAGGGGTCACATGTATTTTTCATTTGGGTGTCAGAGGAGCAGTAAGGCAAGATCTTGATGTTAATTGTAGTGCGCTGGAATGAAACAGCACACTGGATGATGTAAAAAGTGATGGCGTTAAAATGGAATTTTAGTTTTGAACATCTCTAAAGTAAGGGAACATTCTAAGCCTCATTTCCCTTTTTAAAAACTGATAAAGCAATAGCTATAAATTGCTTGTTGATGATAGAGGTTTGTTTTTTGATCCATGGATTGTCTATGGAGGCTATGGATAGCCTATTAAAAGAGGAAAATCTCTAAAAAGAGGAAAGCGAAAGCAGACTTATCATTGTCTTAGCTTGCTTTTGTTATTATTTCTTCAAACTTACCTTTAAATGTAAGCGTTTATTGTGAAAAGAAAAGTACGATGTATCTAATTAATCCCTCTGTTTGTGTCTGTCTATTCTTCATTCATCTGTCCAACTTAGAAATTGGCAGATGCACACACTACACACTACAAAAAGGTGTTGTTTGATTTTAAGTTGCTTTGATTGAGGGAGTGAGGTGATGATGTCACGGTTCACACAGTTTTTACAGCTCACATGCACCGTAATGTCATCATCAAAGACAAACGTGTGTCTTTGATGATGACGACAATGCCTAGCAACAACAGAAATGTGCTTTTTTGATTGATTGCCCAGCAACAGAGAGAGAGAGAAAGCACCCCTCAACCTAACATCCTCAACGCCCTGCCAATCACTCGGATCCCCCACAATTCACCTGCCAAGTTCAGAACAGATCAGATAAACAGTTTTTCAGATGGACAAAGAACAGACACACATACAGAGATTCCTTTATTTAACAGTGAGCCTCAGAGGATTGGGTATCACATTAATCAGTTGTTGCTAGATCTTTATCGTTTGAGTAACAGTAGTCAGCTTACAGACTGTATATAAAAGATGGCTATAACCTTTGGGTCATAAAAATGAAGCCCACATGTAAGTGCCTTAACCCTGCATTTTTTTCCTAAATATCACTAGTTGTCAATGGTCTGCTCTGTTGTGAAGTCTGTGAGAAAATGGATTTATGTCACCAATAGTCAGAAGCACTTTTTTTTTTTTTAAACAGACCCAGTCCTATTAGTCCTATTTGATTTTGACTTACATTTGACTTACCATTCTTAGTTTAGTCTTTAAAGCTTTTCTCATATTGGCAGTAACATTATTTTAATGGACACATACATAAAGAATGTATTATAATTTTTATTATATATATCAGGGCTCTAAACTAACTTTTTGACATGGGCGCACCGGTACGCCTAACTTTAAAAATTTAGGCGTACCGGCACAAAAGTTAGGCGCACTCAAATTTTTCAACCGCATCACTTAACACCGCAGTTTTACATGGCACTTTCTTTGGGGGGGAAGTCCACACAGACAATATTAATTTCTAAATTATTAACTAACAAACTTGTGCTTAAAGTGCTTTGTCAATATTGTAGAAAATGTTAAACTTAATCATCATCTTGGCTCCTCTGACGACCTGTTTGCTGCTGTCTGCTGCTGAAAGGCCGTGGGGAGAGGGGACACTTGGGCAGTGCATTTATTGCAGCATATAATGTGTTTTCTGGATACACTGTGCTTTTTCAGCATTCAAATATTGATGGCACCGTGTCAGAGCACTGGCTATGAATTTCAGACAGATCAGGCCTTAACTTAACAAAAAAGTTATCAATAGTTCTTTTCATCTTTTCTTATTACCCACAGCTACATCCACTTCTCTCAGGCCTAGGCTGCTCACTAGGGCTGGGTATCATCACTGATTTCTATAATCCATTCAATTCCGGTTCTCAAAGTCCTGATTTGATTCAATTTAGCCTCAGACAGTCAGAAATATTATAATTCTGATCATTTATCAGTACTGATACACATGAGACTTCATCAGAATTGTGAAAATTACAGCAGATGCCTTTGTGTGAAAGTAACTGAGAATAAAACACAGGAAAACATGAAGGAGATTTTCCTGGTCTGGCTTTTTATAGCAGATAACCTTAAAAATATTCTGCAATATTCTGCAATTTTGCATAATTTTAAGAAATTTAAATTTCTTCAGTATTGAACAGCAGAAATGAGGCTTTCTTGTCCGAGGTCATTTAAGTGAAAAAAGAAAAAGCGCTGTAAACAACGGTAGACTGATGGGTAATAAGCGAATGAATAATGCAGAAAACAGATTTGAGACGGGAAACTGTTCCTGAAGTACAGAGAGAGAGAGAGAGAGCTGTGCAGGAAGTGTGATTTTTATCGTGGTGGAAGCAAAACAGCAAAAGTCAGAGGGAATTCATGACGACATTGATCAAATGTGAAACGCAGTTTGCTGCGTCTTTTGCTGCTGGCTCGGCGAATTTTGGTTGGAGAGAGACAAAACCTGCAGCTCAGAATCAGCGCAAAAAGACGTAAACACAGCGCGGACCCGAAGAATCGCTAAGCTCCGACAGCGTGTCCGTGTTCGGCTGTCGGGTGAGAAAGCCGAGAAAGACGAAGGTGATTCTGATGTGTCAGGTCCGCTCCGTGTTTAGGTCTTTGTGTGGAATCCGTTAATGAATTGATATCGCTTTATTCAAGCTACTCACCTCTCTTCCACCTGCACTTTCAACTGGACCACGGCCAATCAGAGAGGTCCCGCCCCTGACTATCTCTGATTGGTTTAGTCCACGATAGGTGCATAATGTGTGTCTGTCGTTGACCACAAGGAAGGTTGCAGATTTTTTTTTTTCGTTACCGGAACAGTTGGTCGCACCTGTGCGACCAAATATTTATTTTTAGTCGCACCACTGAAAAATTTGGTCGCATTTGCGACCAAATTGGTCGCTCTCTAGAGCCCTGTATATATATAGTCTTTATGTCAGTGGCTTCCTTTGGCCAGCCTATTACCCCAGCAGGGTACCTGATGGAGGGAGACGAGGAACCATCATGGAAGGACAGGCCCCTGCACGGTATGTACCACCGGCAGATAGAGGAGGTGGCTGATATCCAGAAATCCTACC
>NW_005187415.1:3097464-3106290 GCF_000239375.1 Pundamilia nyererei
CAATGGCTTTAATTCCTAAATAGTTTTGTTAAATCCCTTGAATTAAAGATGAAAGTATGTACTTCAGTCACATCTTGATTGATTTAAAATCTACTGTGATGTTGTTAAGAGACAAGACTACAAAACTAACTTTATATTTCAGCTTATTTCATTGGCACAATGATTATAAACTTGTTTCCTGCAATAAGGGTAATAAGCTCTGATAAGATGATCACACATCATAAGCTCATTAATAAAAAGCACACAGACAAGGTGACTAGCAACCTGGCAAACAAAGTGCAGCATTTAGAAGCTAAAGAGGTGAAAAAAATCCTTTAGAGATCAGTGGGAATGTTGGATATACATTCCTCAGGTGGAGGGAAGTGTGACACCAGATGAGTACTGTCTACTTTGCTTAGCTCTCAGTATGTAGAAGATTTCAGTGAAATTCGTGCAATACAAAAACACTGAACCACGAACTCTCAATACATAACTTTTGCATTAAGAGGATACTTTTTTTAAATGTTTAAATTTTTTGCAAATATTTTCGCTGTATCCAATCATTTAGTTCATAATGGGTGCAGTGTAGCAGATTGATAATATACTATAAGCCTGACGTAAGTAACCGGCCTTTCTTAAAAATGGAATTGAACTGGCTGAGTTCTGCTGTTCTACTCATTATTACCCCCATTACAAGGTGCAAAAAACTGCACTCCATTACAGTGTGGAACAGCCACAGGGGGTTAGAGGAATTTCATTGGTAGCTGTAGAGGGAAGGCAGAACCACTTTAGGTGTACTCTGTATTTGCTCTGTAAACTTTTTGCTAGCTCAATAGCAAACGCTTTCCAGTGTTTATAATGATTATGTCTTAATTGCTTTGTTCATTCTGTTCTTACGGAAACCTCCAATTCCATTTTGAGAGGATATTCTGCAAAATCCCTTATTATGCCACTTATAAGCCTTTATGTTGTGCAGATCCCGCAGTGTGATTTAAATGGGATCAGACAGTTACACAAACAACAATTAAAAGCTTGGTTAAGTTTGTTCTTCCTGATTACCACTGAAGTTGGTCCCTGCATACAAAGCAGCTCCTCCACAACAAATGTCTGTTGATGTGCATTTGTGATGATCAAGGCTTCGTTCAAAAGCCGCCTCTGTCCCTCCCACTACACAATGCACTCTCATCCAAGGCCTTTATGAATAAGGCCAGTCACTTTACAAAGACAGATGGTAATAGTCTAGTCAGTCTGGGACTTGGAGAGCCGTGTGTTTGTAGCTGTCTATTGCTCTGTCATAACAGTATATAGTCAAATGAGGTGATACATTTTGATTGGGAAACACAAGGAAAATCAGATGCCTGTCAAGGATTTAACAAATCATCTGTACATCAAGGCAAATAGAAAGCCATGCACTACTCATAGTTATCCTTCATGGTTCTAGGCAAGATAGGGCACTATGTGATTGCCTGGAAAGTTGATGGTAATAAAGGCAAATGGAAAACCACAATATGCTCAATATGCTGTGCTTAGTATGGAGCAACAGTTTAAATGGCTATGAGATAGAAAGCATTCTGGATGCCCAATACTATTGGATAAAATCATAGTTATAGAATGTGACTGAGTACATTTACTTGAATACCGAAGTACAGCTTTATAGACAGACACACACACAGAGACAGAGCTTGTCCTGAAGTGGATTATCATCTGCTGTTTGGAACTACTTTTATTTTAGGGCAAGTGATGTTAACCAAGATCAAATCATGTGAGTGCTGTAGAATTGTGTCTGCACCACAAATCAACACAACTTATTCAACCACCTGAAAACACACCACAGACGGCCGCATAATAATACATGAAGGCCAAGAAGAGCAACCCAACTGTTGCTAATGTGAATTGTCCAACATCTGCTCAGACATCCATAAAAATGAGCCTGCACAGTGCATCTGTGCATCCATCCAGGTCACAAAGATACAATGAAATCATCAACAGAGTCACATTGCATTTGGCTAAATATATGTGTCCAATAAAGAAGGTTTTGTGAAAATGGTCAACTTACTGGACAAAAGACATGATGACCCTAATATGGCAATACTTGCCTGCATGGAAAACCGTGCAGGGAAATAGAGAGGGAACTCATGGCCAGTGTTGCCAACTTAGCGACTTTGTCACTATATTTAGCGAGTTTTCAGACCCCTTAGCGACTTTTTGTCAAAAAAAAAGTCGCTAAGGGGTCTGAAAAAGAAAAAAAAAACAAAAAAACGTGAAAGCGCGTATCGCTTTTACTCTCAACAAGCAGCGGGTGCTGTAGCGCAGTCAGTTCTTCTTTTACTCTTTTACTGTTATGCTGTTTTGTGGATCACAAGGTTTAAAACTACTTATAAACACACACACACACACACAAAGTAACTCCACCAGGGTGCCTATTTCGGGTCAATTTTGCCAGGTTAAAGGAGTTAAAGGAGCAGGGTTGGAATTGGAATTGTGACATTAAAAAACAATAATTGCTAAAAGAAATTTAATTTGTAGTCCTAAATAAACTCTAAATGCATTTAGGACGTTTTTTACTCACTTTATGTCTCTTCCATGATGTTATTTCTCTCTCCAACAACATAGGTTACAATTAGATTAGCATGTCCAATTATGTAAATTAGGTGATGACATCATTTAGCGACTTCTAGCGACTTTTAGGACAACCAATAGCGATTTTCCTTACTGAGGAGTTGGCAACACTGCTCACGGCAGTCAAGTACTTTGCTTTGAGTTTCAGTCACATTCATCACATTCAGGTGGAATGAATAGAGTGAAAGCATTTAGATTTTGCTTTGAGGAGATCCACTTAGGTCTGTTGAATGCACACCATATTTCTCTGTTAAGATGTTTTAATTACCAGGAATGTAGCAAAATGTAGACATAAAAGTTGTTGATTTAATTTTGGTTATGATACAATTTTTTTATTTATATTCTTAATTTTTTTCTGAGGGATGTGCTGAATTCAGATAAATAGGGACGAGCAATTTTAATCTGATGCAAAGATTGTGAAGCATCTTTACGTCTGACTGAGATCTTTCACAGACATGTGAAGCATGTTTTCATAATAGTACGATTAAAACATTTCTTGTCACTAAAATCAATGAATAAAAATAAATAATCAGGATCAAGTTACCAGCAATGTTTATTTAATAAAATAAAAGTCCTCAACATCTGGAACATTAAAGAGCTGTATACATCAGTGGATCAATAATTATGATCTAAAGTACTGAATGCTGAAAAGTGCAATTCTACATAATGGGTATACTTACTTGAGGCATTTTAAATACATTTTAATTATGTGATATTTCTATTAAAGAACTTTTACTGACATTTTTCACTTTGTGAAATATTTATACAAAATTGTATTTTAACTCTTTCGCAGCACCACATTTCATGAAACAAATGTTTAATAGGACATGTGAGTGCAGCCTGTAAATACAGTCATTGTCCAATTTTCTGCACTGATTTTATTTCTGTTTAAATATTCTGGCATCCTGTGAGCTCTCCCTAGCTTTTTCTTTGTCCCTCTGTGCCACCCCCATACACAGATTTAATAATTCGGCCAGTTGAATGTTTTAAGGATAATAAAATTTGCTGCTATCAACCTATATTTATAAGCACTGCATAACGCCAGATTATTCTAAACAAAGTCTAAGGGGGGAAAAAAAACATGCCAGTTAGCATGCATTGCTATCAAGTTAAAGTAACACATTTTTGAAATTTTAAATTATTTACTATCAAAATCTAAGATGAGATCAATGCTACTTTCATAATAAATACTCGTGTGTATACATTAAGTACATAGCCAATGTCTGGAGACAGGTGTATTAGCTTAGCATAAACATTAAAAGGCTAAAAAAAAAAAAATAGCTGGCTATTTAGCGTGTTGTATTAGATTAGTTTAATCTGTACCTTGTGTTATTTCACCCTAAAATCATATTTCTTTTTATTTTACATAGAGTACACATTAAACAAACTATATAACGCGGTTAACAAGTGAGATTTTGAGTTGTTGGTAGGTGTATTTAGCTAGGCGATCCCCTCCTAGTTCCGTACTTCATGGATAAGGAGATCTTGGATAATCTTTTTGCTTAAAACACTTTTTAAAAATGTGTTTAAGTGAAAGTTATGTTAATTGCATTATCTCAACAACAACAATAGATTTTTGGACAATAAATTTGGACTTTTGTTTTTTTAGTCAAAATTTTTTATGTTGTCTTTTCTTGAACACTGGGCTTGTGAAAGAAATTCTGTGATACTTATCTTTATTTTATTGTATTTACCATTAACTGTCCAATAACTACAAAGTTACACAATAGATTTTCATTCTGTGTCCACAAGCCATCCTTTATTGACTTATCCAAGGACCTCCTACCTGCTCACTCATTACAAAGTACCAAAGGCTAAAAATGTCAGCTTAGCGTCTAAGATGTAAATATGCAGTGGGAGGGAAAATGCTGCAATCATCTCATAAAGGTGGTAAGAATGACCTACCGACCACTTTTCATTCTAATGCAAAATGAAAAAACATTTATAAGATGCTATTTTAGCTTTTATTTACTATGTAGTGCTTTGTTATTTTTGAGTCTAGAATATTACACACTGATTTGCTTTAAACAAGATATAGTCTGCACCCTGTGCAGCTGCTCATAGTGTCTGTAAACTGCTCATTAGCTCAGCAACCCTGGGCTTTTTGCCTGTGACTCAGCTGTCTAAAATCTAACTGGCACGCCACACTTCTCCCAGAATATTATAGAAAGAAAAACTTGTAAATCGACTAAATGCTTCATCTTCAAGCTTTACAGTCTTCTTCAAATATTCTCCTCTATGTGCAATGTTCTGCTGTTATGTGGAAATATTGCTGACATATCACCGAGAGGCTTGGAATAGTATATTAAACAAACAATGCGATTCAATTTCTTGAAATGGTACACTGATCACTTTGTGCGTGGTCAGAATTGAATTTTTCTGAAATGTGATATTTGAACTGACTACATCACAGTGGAGGAAAGAGAACCGCTCATAAATCATTCCTTGACATTGCTGCTTCATTACCCCAAACTCACTTTCTCCCAGCCTTTCTCTGTCTCTCATCAAAACTCCATAATCCCTGTCAAAGCTGTTTGGATTGCAGGTTAAAAGTGATTCACAAAAAGAGGGAGAGAGAGAGATTGCGAAAGGGTGGAGGGAAAGGGGTGGATGGAGAAGGTTATAATCTCCTCTGAATGCGGCTTGGATTCCACACACTTATGATAATTACCCCTCGTTAGCTTTGCTGGTGCCATACATGCTTTTATAGGTGCGGGGATGGTGCAAATGGAACTAGCTTGTAATTCTAATTGCCCCGAGTGCAGAGAATTATCCCCCTCCTCCGTGAACACATGGACGAGCTGATCATTTGATTTTAGAGGCTGCTGTTGGCCCCCATTTTCACCAACAACTGCCCATGTGATGGATTTAAGTCAAGGTCAAATTTGAAAGCTCTGATTACAGACTGAGTGGTCTTATGAATCGAATGCTAGGAGAGCAAAAGGCAGAGGGAAGAAAATCACACCTCTTTTTCTGTGGCAGTAGCATTGCATGTGGTTAGCAGTTCACTATGTCACATATAAGAGTTTAAGTATGATGTGTTCTAAGTCCCAGAGAAATTCTATGTATGCATGGGACAAAGCCTTTCACCAGTACTGTGAGCTTAATAGTCAAATGAACAGGTACTAGATGATAGGCTCAAAAATACTTGTGAAAATTAGTATAACTGAACAAAGTCTAAATGTGCAAATGCAATTTTAAACTCTACCATGCAAAGAAAAAGAAAAAAACATCTATAAACATCATCCAGAAATACCAGAGCTGATTTAAAATGGACTGAGGCAAAGTGGGAAAACAGTCCTGTTGTCTGGCCAATTATAATATGAAATTCTTTTCTTGGCTCACTGACCACATGCTGCATGTATTACAACAGCATCGCTCCTAAGAAAAACAGTGTCGGTGCTAAACTGGCCTGTCTGCAGTCCACCACTGTCACACTCTTTTTTTTACCCCCATTTACATTTTACACACTGGCCTCAATTTTCTGTAAAGTAGGTTGTATGGAACGCAATTATTGTAGTTATTAAAGAAGTTTAAAAGTATGGAAACAGCCACGCATGTGATGGATATATTTTCAGAAAGTGGCATTCATATAGGAATGTCTGCTGAGCTCTTTGCCAATAAAGCTCTTTCGCAGCAGTCATTTTGACTTGAAATAGTAAGTAAACAGGTGTTACTTATGACAGTCATTTCAAGCTCTCTGCATGTTAATATGACAAAACTCTCATTAATGTTGTTAGTAACACCTGTGCTTATTTCCCTGCAACATAAAAAGTATAAAAGCTCAACAGTAAAACTGTTGAGCTGTAGAAGTGTCATGTTAACAATCCATTAAAATTTGGCTTACATCCACCAAGGTCTTCAAGATCAACTTATTTATTAATTTGTCAAAAAAAAAAAAGATAAAGCTTTTGACCTCTGACCTTCCCTTCAGAATTAGTAAATTGATCTGAAAGTTAAAGTAATAATTATGCTCTATGTAACTATTTAAAGCTATGTTTCTTATTCCCATTGTTTGTATTGACAATATAGTTATATAGGAAATGATATATGGGAATTCTACATATCACATTAGTTTGGACCTCTGACCTCTTCTTCAAGGTCAAACTTTCGTAAAATGTCTTTTATCTTTAAAACTATGCTTAAAATTCTACTGCCTTTGTGTTTTGCATCCAAAAATCAGGTCACATTTGACCTCTGACCTCACTTTCACATTTCTATGTTTAAGCAATTTATTGTGCAGAGGAAGAAAATTAGCTTCCTAGTTAGAAATATACTGTAGTATATTATATAGTAATTTCAAGTTATTCATGTCCAATTACATCTAAACCAATATCTATTATCCATTATCTGCTCCTACATGATGTTTATGTAATCAATCTAAACATCTGTCATGCTAACATTTTTATCATCTGCTTTTTCCTGCACTACAAACTAATTAAAGAACATTTAAAAAGAACAAAGCAATGCTTTGTTAATAATAATAACAACATGTCAGGTCTGATACGGAATCTCACTCTAGGGCATCAATGGAAATGCTAGACATGCAAACAGTGTAAAGTTCGGCTTGTGTGGTCCACAATGCATGTTTAAAACCTTAATGCTGCTTGATGTTCACCACCAGAGAACTGCTACGTTTCATGCAGCGCAGAGCTCATTTCTGCAAGTATACAGTGGTGAGACACATTAGCTCAGAAAGTTGGCAAAGACTTAGAAATAAAACCAAAGAAAGGAGCTGACTTGGAAAGGTTTACTTTTGTGGGCTTTCCTATTACAGTGACATTTCAAACCAGTGTGCTTATCCAACGCTGGCTTTGTCAGCTATAAGTGATTCATCTCGGAGATAAAAGCAAACAAATGCTGCCTGGAGAGCTGTCTGATGGTAGCTGCCCATGGTGCTGAATTTACCCTTGGCTGCTTTTCTCTCTCTTTCTGTCGTTCCCTCAGCCTCCATCTCTCTGTCAGTCTGTGTCCATCTGCCTTGAGCCTGTGTGTGTAAGCACACATTGCCAATGTCACTCAAGACTGTCAAAGCAAGGCTGCAGCAACCACCTCCACTGCACAACGACTATAATGTCTCAGGCGGGTGAAATATTGGCAATTGCTGTGTGCACAGTGTCAGCAGTTGCAGTCAATATGTCCTTTTTACTGTTTCAGTACAAGCATTAAAAGTCTCCTGGCAGAAGACAAACAACATAGCCATGACCGATCCAGATAGGTGTCAACTCCGTTCAACAACAACAACATCGGCCTTTACATTAAGCCTTCAAGCTCATCATGTGACACCGTGATGAGGTCTCTTGTTAAAAATAGACTTGTTGGGGTGCAATCTATTAAAAATTTACAGACGTATGAAGAAAATCCCAAGATTATTAAACACAGATTAATGACTTAATGGTCTGTTTTTTTGTTTTGTTTTTTGTTGATTAAAACCTTTAAAAAATCTCAAGCACACTGTAAGTTTTCACCTCTTACGGGGGCTTTTTTTTAAATTGAATTTCATTAGCTGTGTGAGTACACATCCAAAGTCGATTTTATCCGTACTCAATTCATTAACTCGTCAAAGGGTTTACACTTTTATCTTGGGTGGTTCTGAGGCAAAAGAGGTCCTTTGTCATTTCTCAAGAAATAAGCCTTTGTATTCATGGCATGGATGAACAATCATCACTAATGAAGTATTACTTCACACGAAGGAAAAGAGGGAGATGATTTTAATTTAGAAAATGTCAACAGTTTCTGAGGAGCGTGTCAAAATGCTGTGGCTGTTTGGAAATGAGCACTGAGCTGGCCTCTTTTGGGGAGCTTTTTTTTTTTTACTAAAATTCTACTGAATTAGTAGAAGCCGTCAGTATTGCTATTAAAGACTTCTGCTCTGTGTTCTGGTGCATTTCCACACATGTCACAGAAAACATGGATCTCCCTGGTGACTCTTTAAACCTATTACTGTCTCTATTAGCAATTCAATTTCATATTGCTCTAATAGGGATATTTTATGCCTTTATATAATATTCATTTCACACATTTAAGAGAGGCCCAAGGCTCACGAGTGTTTTGCTGATTCTTACACTGGGTTTCACAGTTTAAAATTCTAATTCTCATTTTCAGTGGATTCATTTAATCCACAAATGCCCCTCTGGTACATCGACATCAATTAAAGATGGCTGAAGGTTCAGAACTTTGAGCTGGGCTCTGTGTAAGCTACACAGATTTCAGTTTAAAATTCCCACT
>NW_005187415.1:3106606-3108607 GCF_000239375.1 Pundamilia nyererei
TTACTTCTTCCATATTGCAGTGAGCCACAACCACCACTAGACACCTTGTGTCTACTGTGAGATGTCAGTGACGGGCAGCGTTTGACGCCTTGGGCAAAAGAACAGGCTGTGAGGACTGATAGGAAGATCTTTTCTGCCCCCTTGACATCTAATGTAGTGAGGAAATGGACAGCGAAAATCATCAACATGCCAACTCCCTTTTCCAGCTCCTCTGCTTTACTCGGCTCTGCAGGTCACTGAGGAGTGAAGTAACTAGATTCAAAAGGACACTATGGTGCAGTAACTGTAAACAGTAGTACTCTCACACAGCTGTTGCATCTGCATGTTAATAAACAACAGAATTCAAAACAGCAAAAAAATTCTTCATGTCCTTTCTTGTTTCTTCTTCTACTCATTAATGACATTTTTCATTAACGTGAAAAGAAGACATGATTGTTATGGATTTGGTACTGCCTGTTTCATTGAGAAACAATTTAGAGCAGATTTAAAAGAGGTTATTATAACAGTAGCAAGCTTAAGTCTAAAACCGGATAAATGCTCATATCAGGGGGAAACATTCTTCCCCATAGCAGTGAGGGAGCATGAAACTCATGGACAGGCTACAGATCTCTACAGAAAATATGATCCTAGTGCCTCCTGCTGCCTTTTCTCTCCCCTTTCAGCTTTGCATATGACTTTCATAATCCCTTTCATGAATAGCCTTTGCATTAATTAAAAAAAAAAGCCTCATTCTGAGAATGCCTTTCCTCCCCAAGTCCCTTTCGGTAACATAAGAAATCAGCACAAAGAATGAGCTCAATTCAATTACCTTCAACCATACTCGAGGGGTGCCAAAGAGCCTTTAACAAATGCAAGATGGCTAGAGCTGATTCAGGTAAATGCACTGAGCGAGATTCAGCAAGGGGTTCTTGCTGTTGAGAAGCTGAAGATATTATTTACCACTGAAAGGGATAAACCTTGAGTGGACTTAACAGCTTTGCAGCTTTGCAGCAGCGGTACGTCCTCCTATCAGTGAAGCAGGGGCGAATCCAGTGTTGCATTTGTTCTGCTCACAGAGGTTTACCTGCTTTGTTCACAATGCAAGATGACAGCTTTAATGGCGGACCTCGTCTTCTTCCAGTGTACAACCTCTGATTTAAATGTAGAACCAATGCCTTTGTCATGCCACACCTCAGACATTCTGTAAAGGTTGGCTTTTATGCTCAAAACAACTGCCTTTTGACCTAAAGCAAAGGAATCAGTAATTTTTTCCACACAAAAAACAGAAGAGGAATTACAACCACGCACACACATAGACACACACACTCATGCATTTGGCTGTATCATTTACCATGTGCCTGGGACTCCATCTATTCTAGTCAACACGGTGACCTCATTAAATAAGTTGGCGCTGTGGGATGCAGTTGCTTTTTTATACAACTATATATCTTTTGTTGTGTGTATTATATACGCCAGTTGGAGATCTATTTTTTCCTTCATAGCGCATGCATGTATGGATAAATGGATGGTTAAGAAAAGAGTAGATAGAACCATTTATATATCAAATTAATGTTTCATGTGTGCAGAGATACATGAAAACAATAGAGGGCCATGGAGCAGGTAACACCCTATATCATCTCAGATGCAGTTTGTTGCCGGTGCCCTGTTCCTGTGGGGAGCAATTTGCTTGTTTTCCTCCAGGCTCCAACAGCAGTAGCAATGCCGACATCTCCTCTCCCCCCCAAAATGAAGAGGCCTCTGCTGGGGAAATCACCTCTCAGTTTGGCCTCTCTACTCCTAGATCCCTCATCTCCTGTGCCGTAACCTCTGAAAGCACCTGCCGCGCAGCCATTACCCAGGCGCTAGGGTTTTAAGCAGGGCAAGATGGATCTGGAGGCTGTCCCCAGCCAAAGCTCCACACATCTCTCCTCTTTATTTCACACCATTACTTGTCTAGCTGCCTGCCTAGCCTTCCTGTCTCCTCTTTCTCCTTCACTGCTTTCTTTCCTTTCCTTTTTTTTT
>NW_005187415.1:3110010-3123266 GCF_000239375.1 Pundamilia nyererei
AGGTACAAGAGGTCAGACTCCCAACAAAGAACAACAATTTGCAAAATATGTCAGGAAGCTGTACCTGTTAAAGGCGGAAACAACAAACTGTCAAAATCACACACCAAAAAAAGTAGACTAAACAGCAAGACCCAGAAGACTAATGCAAGTTTTATTCTTATTAACAAAAGCAAGCAATATTGTTTGGATATGGGTAAGTATAAAGTAGGTACATTTTTATGGATGACTGAAGCGGTTGAGAGTAGGTAGGTAAGTTTTCAAGGGTGGGCATTGATGGGGGATTGCCAGATTTTGGTCTGCAGGTAATCCAACTTCAGGAATTTCTCTAGTTTGCAGGAAAACTTTGATCCAGCCAAAGCCAGGAAAAACTAGAAGCGAAAATAAGAGAACAAGGTCAAGTAACAGTAAGTACTTGCAAAACAAATGCTCTCTAACAACCAAGTTAGTTAGAGAGCCTGAGTACCACCACAAGGATGACAACAATCTGGCAAAGAGTTGAGGTTTCAGCTGGCCTTTTATCCAGAGGAGTGATGAGTAAATGGGAAGCAGGTGTGCAGGCTGGATCAGAAAGTAGGGCAGGTCTGCTCAAAAAGGTGGAACATCAGGCAAACTTGTTTCATCACTTGAAGCAAAAACAGACCAATGATTACAGGCTATGATTGCATATGAAGAGGAGATACTATCGATTCAATAGTGTGTGCACTCGCTAGTATATTCTATGGAAAGAGCAATCAGAAGTAAAGTTCCTGGGCTTCAAGCAAAAAAAGTCTTAACTCAACATACAACATGTATATTTTTCAGTTTCAATTTTATTATCTGACAATATTGTGGAGGTTCCTGAAGAGTTACAAACTAAGTTAAGTTACTGTTACTGGTAAGCAGTTGTATACTTTCACTTACATTTTCCAGGGAAAAAAATACCCAGGCAATGTTTGTGCTTACATTTGAAGTACATTGTGTCACTGCTACTACTCTATGAGGCAGTGTGTGGCAATAGATTCAGACTTCAAATTAGGTAGTCAGCAATCAATGATAGCAGCTTGTCTACATTGTCAGAAATATCATCTTTGCAAATTTCCTTGAAATATAACAATTTCATTTTGAGGAACATCGCCCATTGTGAGCAGATATTATAAATTGGTTTAATATCTTTATGTATTGGTAGGATAACACATGTCTGTTTGCCTACTGCGGTATTAGTGCCACATCCTCTTCTTAATGCTTCAGTAGACTGTAAAACGTCTGGATTAAAAAAAAACAACACCAACAGCCAATTCGGGGATTAGGATATGCTCCTGTTGTTGAGATCCCTGGGTCTTGATCTGTAGGTGTCGAGTTTTAAGACAATTGAGACAAGAATTACTGTTGTCTTTTTGTATGATTCATGTTCGAATTGCTATTTAGTTTCATGTGTTTTATTTCTTTATTCCTTGCCTGTTTCCTCTATATATAATATTTTGTAATTTGATCTTTCTTTCTTTGTCTTTCTTTCTAGGTAATCATTTGGATTGATAATTTGTATGTATCTCTTTATTCTGTTACTTCTTGTTTTGTTCATTGTAAAATCATTACATTGTGTTTCTCCAGTCATTAGTTTTGTTCATTCCTTTTTCAGTTGTTTCATATTTAAATTGTAAGAATTTACCTGCTGTGAAGTTCTCATTTCTGTGTTTCTGTTATGTTTTTCTTGTTTTAATTTTATAGCGAGTTGTCTCTTGTGTGTTGTGTTTAATTTCATGTCCTTCCCCCGCTTTGTCTTGATTATCGTCACCTGTTTCTTATCTCCCAGCTGTTTCCACTCTCTTTGTTAACCCTGAGCATGTCCTTGTATGAACAATCACATTTTTCATTTGTCATGTTGTATTGTGTATTGTTTTCCTTCCCTGTGCTTCCTGGATTTTGTTGCTTTTTCTTTCTACTCTGTGCTACGTCTGAGTTACTTTTAGAGGAGCCTCATGGGTCTATTTGAGAAACTGTACTGTTTGTTTGGTTAGATTAGGGTTTGTGCTTTTTATGAATGATAGTGCAAACATCATAAAACATAGATACCATAGCATAGTCATTTGCTTTGTTCAATTTCTTTCCTATATGTGCAGATACTACTTAGGTATCACATTTGTTTAAATCTTGATGTAGACACTAACTGCAGATCCTTGCAAGTACAAATTCTGAATACTAGTCAGGGGGTCGCAAACTCAGTAGAAGGAATTACCTGGAGGGGGGGAAATAATACTATGATCTCCTCTAAGTTGAATGTTTGACACATTCACAGCAGATTTATAAACTGTGTTTTCACCGAGAGAGGTGGGGGAAAGGGTTGAAGTATGACTAAACATGCAGACACACTGAGCAGCCTCAAAGCTGCAGACAAAAACACTAATGAAGGAAGTCAGGTGGAAAATGTAAGCACAGTAGTGCTAATTGACCTGACAGACACCTCCAGTGTGTCTTGCTGGAAAAAACTGGTGGCTTGGCACTTTGCTCAGGCAAAGTGAGTGTGCCACTCTTTGCTTTCTGACAGTCTGAAGTTCCCTTCCATTTGCTCCTATTGTTCTCTTTGTTTTGTACATTCACACTCTCTAAATATCATTTCTACCTTTCTATCGTTTACTCATCCATCCATCTGTCATTCAGTGTAGCCTCGGTTTTGTGAGCATACTCTCAGCTGTGAGTACACACACATACACACTAGCGATCGCGCATTGTTCCATTTCAGAGGTTACCACTCAGACCCACTCCCTGTAGTGCTGTCCCTAAAAAGCCTCCTCCATCAGCGTAACATAGTGCATGTAAGCGTTGGAGTGGATATCAGTGTGTTGACCCTCTAAAGTGACAAAAACCACAGCAGCAACACATAAAAACATCAGCACTCTGAGCCACAGCAGAGCAAGCCTCCAGCACACCCCACAAATCCCAAAAGCACTAAAAACTAAGTAGCTGCTGATATCTTAAACGATTGGGACTTCAGTGCGCATTTTATAGATCATACCCAGAACATGCCTTTTGAAAACAGACTGTCACCTCAATTTTTGTTTTGGTCTTTATGATGAACATTAGAAGATTGTTCCTCTTAACAGTAACACTGAAGAACTGCATACTTCTGCGTTTGAATCAGATACCTCTCGGGGCACGGGGGCAATGAGCTAGCAGTAATTGGGTTTGATTTAATGCAGTAATGTATCCAACACAGCTGTCGTGCTAAACAAGCTTGTGCTTACAAGTGCCATCTATTTACCTCTGGCATGAATGTGTTATCTAATATGCGCTGCCTCTCTATTCAATTAAAATCTTTGAAGTGCCAGAGTTGTTCATTTTATTTAATTCCACATTATTAACTTCTAATAAATTCATAGATGAAGATTTAATGTGTACAGCTGCTTAATAAGGTGGCACTTTATTATATGTCCTCGGATTAAAGGTGCAATTCCCCTACAATGGAATTTCTATATATTTTATCTGATATTTAGATATAATTACTTTTTCCTAGAAAGGGTTAGCGATACATACATTACAATAAGGGGATAATCAATCAAGATTTTTATTTGAAAGAATAAATAATTATACTGTAAGTCATTTTAAACAGCATGTAACCAAGTGAGTAAGTTGCCCTTACTTATCCTTCCTTACTATCCTTATCTTAAGTAAGCTTTACTTACTTTTTGGTGGCAACGAGTTTCCATAATTGTTTTAAGTTCTGGGAACCAATTAAATTTTACAGTGCCTATATTTTACAGGAAAGAAGACCAAAAACCATACTATTCATGATTTTAAGTAGGATGACATTTTCAGGTACATATATTAGTGGAAAAGTGGGGAGAAAGTCCACATCTTACTCTGTAAATAGGCTGCAGTTTAAGGGCATGTTGTGCATGTATTGTTCGTTATATTGGTGTGCGTCATGGATGTTTCACTAGTCAACTTTCCACTTATAAGCCACTTATAAAAACGCTACAAGAACATTTTTTGTCTCTCCTACTTAAAAGGAAAAATAAACACCAGGGTATCGGTGCAGGTGCAAGGTATGGTTGACACTGTTCACACTGTTGAACAATCAACCTGGATTTTCAAAGCCTCAAACGTTTTTGTTGCATTTTTCCACGAAAACTTTCAGTGTCTTTAATTCAAACCACTGACGGCCGTGGCTGTCTGCTAGTCACCAAAAGAGCTGCAAGAAAGATATTTCAGCGCACCACCTCTTTGAAATCAATCTTCACACTAGCGAAAGCCAACAACTGGTTGAAGAATACAAGCTTTTCCCTAGCAATCAGTGCTTTCCAATACAGTCACGGATCAGTGTCTGGGCCTGTGTGATTGGGGCTTTAACAATTTATTTGTAAGAGACAGTCAGCCACCTCCAAGCACCACTCGCCAACCAGCAACCAGTGGCTGTCAAATAGTTCCTAACTGGCTTCTAGGCCTCTGAATCTGGGGAAACTTTAATTAAACTACTTTGGTGCTAGTGTTTAATATGTTTAGCAAATGATAATCAGATTGATAAATTATTATTAAATTAAGGAAGGTTCTTCTGTGTAACCCCTACTGTAACGGAGGGGGGATTCGATCAGCATTAAACCAAAAACTGGAATTTTCTGAATTTTCATTAACTGTTAAACTGAAATACTGTTTATTTGAAACATCTAGTAAAGCACATCCAAGAAAACCTGTGCAAACTCCTAAAAGTCTATAGGTTTGTTATTTGATTCAGAAGATAAGAGTGCACATGGTTTATCTAACAAAACACTAAACAAGCCTTGATAACACACATATCACCAGGGACTCTGTGATAAATAAAACACTTCTCATATTATATTAAACTTATCAAAATATACTCATCCACTGTTTTCTTTTAAGCATGTTCTCTATTTTAAAGGCAGTTCCCCCCTTTTCTAAATGTAGGCTATGCCTAAATTATTCAATTAATCACAGCCAGAAAATTCTAAAACTGTATGAAAAAAAAGAGCTCACAGGAGATATTTGATTACAGCAGACATGGAGCTGCTTGTCAACTAGAATAACTTCATCCTCAGTCACCCATTACCATTACGAAGTCAAAACCCATCTGTGTCTCTCCCTTGTGAGCTGCCATGCTAAAGAATACATGTCTCCAACAGTGAACTGTCATGTCAAGACAGATGCTAGCATTAGATGGAGAAATCAAGCTACATTTGAGCACACCGCCATATAAATAAGGGCATACACACGTACTGTCTTTATCTAATAACTGCAAACACATAAAAAAAGAAAAGAAAAACCCACAGAAGAAAAAGCTGCATCATGACCTAGTAATGTTTACAGGGAGCATCTGTTTGGTTACATATAACACAATTCATAGAAACACCCTAATGCCTTGCACATGCCGTGAGGCACCAATATACACATTAAACTGGAAATATAAACATAAATGCACAGATGGACACAAGCACACTCTATGTATTTATCCAGTGACATTCAGTTGGGCAGCTTAAGCTGCAAATCAATCCATGAACTGAATTTTATTTTCATAGTTCATGTTTCAATTGGTCAGGTTCCCCAAAGCACAAACACTTTCCCATCTAACTCACAAAACAAGTGCATAAATCATGCAGTGACCTTTCTGTGTTGGAACAAGCAGAGGACATGCAGTAGCTTTAGTTGTCCCAGGGCATAACTTCTCACTGTGTGTGTGTGTGTGTGTGTGTGTGTGTGTGTGTGTGTGTGTGTGTGTGTGTGTGTGTGTGTGTGGCTCACGTGTGTTAAACAAACCTCAGACATTACTTTCAGGTCTTTGCATAAGGTTTCATCTATCTTTTTTTATTTCAGTCAGAAGTCCCTGTTTGAACTTTAATTTTCTATTTAAAAACTGCTAAGCTCCCAAAATGCCAAAGAGCGGTGATAGGTACAGTGCCTCAGAATTAAAAGGGTAGTAATAATCCACAATGATTTGATTTAGCTTTCAAAACAGGAGTAGACGTTTGTAAAAGAAAGAAAGTACAAGTTTCTGTGCTACAACAGATTCAGATCTGATATGATAAATAGCTTGGAGCTAGTGTCAGTTTTGACTTCACAGAAGTCAGCTAACGCTAATCTTTGTAAACAGATAAATGAAGAAAAACTTTAGGTATATACTTGTTGTCCATATACTTGTTTCTATAGGTGTGTTTGTACTGTGGTGAATACAGTCAGTCAGTATGGAGAGCAAATGAGAAAATGTATTATCAAAACCATCAGCTGACTATTCATTTCATTTTATATTAGCTTTTAAAACTGTATCTGCATTTGTGAAAAACGATGAAGAAAGAGGAAGTCTTGAAAGGGATAGTCATTTTCTGCTATCCCCAAAAGCTGAATCTGATGGGTTCACAGATTAAATATTCACTAATAAAATAAATTGCGTTATGGATACTGTGACTTATTTTCCCTTAGCTACTTTTATGCTAGGTTTTACAGTTAACAATCAAACCAAAATTGCTATTTGTGCCATAGCAGGGCTGCTTTTAAGGTGCATTTTATTTCAATATACTCTTTTTATGTGTATCTTTCATATTGACTAAGCAGTAAGGTTACTTTCTCCCCATGCATTCTTTACCCTTTTATCCTCCTGGCTTTTTACTATTTAAACTTGCAGTCTAGTCTAAAATCTGCCTATGATCACATGCTGAAAATTACTACTCAGCTACTACAACTACGAAACTCACCTTTACCATTACATCAATTAAAATAAATAAAAATCATTTTTCCTAAACCAGATTTAAACACATGAATATACAACACTGGGATGGGATTTGGACAGATGTGATGTTTGCAGTTATGTGCACTAAACTGAATTATGCAAAACCTTTTGCAGGTGACAGCAATCAAACGTTATCAAACAGTAGTTAAAGCTATATCGTCCCTTACTAGTCTTTACACTTGGTTGTGAACATGTGTTTTAGTGAGAAACTTTAAACACGTGCATATGTGGAATGTTCACCTTTACTGCGCTACTTTTACACTGCTTTTACTATTGTTGAAGTTGTATGCAACATATAGTTCTACCATGCACCCACCCAGCCGCCATTTCATCTTAACTTTGATGCAAATCCAGAACGCTCTTCATTATCTGTGCAATCATTTTATTAAAACCTTTGAGAAATCAAGTGTTGAAGACAATGCTGCACAATCAAAGTAAAAGGCTGACGTAACAGGAGAGCCACTGTTCACAGACAACGCAACGATGGAAATAGCTAATTCTCCCTTGCTGATTATGTAAATACCACTAGATCCCAATCTCAAAACACCATTAATCATGTCCGTATGGTGTGACTCAGTGTTATTTCAATTTCCTTGTGAAGGGCTCATTTGAGAAGCAAAGCTAATC
This sequence comes from Pundamilia nyererei, assembly GCF_000239375.1. Classification (NCBI taxonomy): domain Eukaryota; kingdom Metazoa; phylum Chordata; class Actinopteri; order Cichliformes; family Cichlidae; genus Pundamilia; species Pundamilia nyererei. The sequence goes on from NW_005187415.1 coordinate 3,117,347, forward strand.
AATTGTGTCTCATTATTGTGGCATAGATCTATGTCTGTGACACTGTACACTCAACATATATTGACAAAAGACTGATACTTTAACAATTCAGTGCGCCGGGAGAACATCAACAGTCTGGAATGTCACTGTGCTAATTTGACTAATGTCATTGCCACTGATAATGTTTTTTTTGTTTTTTGTTTTTTAAACCTTAATATTGATTCAATTAGTAACATGTTCATGCTTAGTAAACAATGTTTAGCATGGTGCAATGAGCACTGTCACATCATGGTGTGAAGATTGTGCATTTGAAAACGGCAGAAGTCTTTGTGTGAGGAAAGCTTTGTGATGTACTGTCAGACAGTCCTGGATGTACTCAGCTTCCAACCAGATGCCCCACAGATCGATTTGGATAAGTGGTTAAGAAAATGGCACGGTAATACCTGATATTAAACACAAGGTACAGCTTGAGCTGATGTGAATGCCATTCATTTTAATGGGATTTGGACATAAACCACAACATAAGTCAAATATAAGAGCTTCAAAGCTAAAGACGCATATCAGAAATGAGTAACAGACAAGCCATAAGGGTCTGGAAAAAAGAAGCCAATATAAGAGGGCAAAAAATTAAAGTTCCTCAAATGGCTCCTTAAAAAGTGAGTTCAGTTCCCATAAAAAACATAAAATTAAATGTTTATATACAAACAAACACAAAAAACAGTTCTGTCCTGTTTTGTTTTAAGGCTTAAATTTAGGAACTTTAAGAGCTGCTCAGATAAGGCAGCTGTAGCTGGTAATTTCACTTACACTAATTTTACTAGCAAGGACCCCACCCCAAATACGAAGGACAGATGTTTATTGATAGTGATGCAGCAAGCTAGGGCAGAGGCTAAAGTTTAGTAAAGGCCTCACTGAGGACAGCTCCTGGGCCTGGCAGATCTCCCTCATAGCTTCGAGAGAGAGGCTGACGACCAGAGAAAAAGAGGCAGGGAGGGTGGAGGATGGAAATGAAAACAAATAATTGTGTGGTGCTAATAGACACAACCATTTGGCACTGAGAGACACATGACCAGAAGGGGAGTGCTTGGACTGTGGTCCACCTCATGAAATTCAGATAATTTATTGGGAACTGATTCTCTAAACTAGAGTTTTTGACTGTATTTATGGTGTTTTTGAATTTTAAGGGCATTTGAACAGAATTATCTGACAGCTACTTTGAATAGCAGTCCACTATGGCAGAGGTTTGTGCTAAAGTCTTGTTAAATGAAACTGCAGAACTTAGTCTGCTACTAATTAACAGGTATTTGTACCTGTATGTTCCATTCATGCATTTCATAGAGTTGTGCCATTTGCTAAACAAACTTTCTAGCATCAGTTGAAAACTTAACATCCCGCCCTCAGGTCTAAATATATGCTCATGTCCATTTTATTACTTATACCTTGCTACTACCATTTTAGACCCCCTTGCTTTAAGAACTGCCTTTATTTTTCATGGCATAGATCCAATAATTTGATTGAAGCATTCCACAGAGATTTTGGTTCACGCTAACGTGAAAGCAACCGGCAAGTTGCTGCATATTAGCTGGTTGTACATTCATGATGCAAATCTCCCATTCTGCCACATCCCAAAGGTGCTCTATTGGATTAAGATCAGGTGACTGTGGAGATTTTTACGATATGGTGTAATGGCAGCCATCAGAAGATGGGTACACTGTAGTAATAAAGGGATGGATATGATAAACAACAATATTCAAGTAGGCTGTGATGTCTAAACAATGCCCATTTGGCATTAAGGGGCCTGAAGTGTGCCAAGAAAATATCCTGCACACCACTACACCATCATGAGCCTGAACCATTGATACAATACAGGATGGAGCTATCCTTTCATGTTGTTTACACCAAATTCTCACCCTCTCATCTTTTTCCTCTTACTTTTTCCCATATTTGTACATCCATTAACAAACCATTAATAGGTCAAAATCACTTTTGCGCGCCAGGATTTCTGTTCTCCGTTTTATAGCATCACAGCTCCATGTTGTTCATCTACCATCGCTGTGATGCTAGATGAATGAGCTTACGCCTGTGCACAGAATAATCATCTGTCGACACATTAATGACCTTGATGTTACCTGCTATTATTTCCAATTAAGGAAGCCTATTTTTCCTAACATTGTTGCTGTCTCCAAACACTCACCCTTGTATACATACATGTATGTGAAGCACATAAATCATCGCGGCAACTGCGAGAACTGGCTCTTGAAATTAGTCAAGGAAATAAACAGCACGTGGCACCAATACTAATGAGACTTTCACCTCTCACTTGTGCTGGTATTTTAATTATAAATTGTTGTGCAGCATGCTTTTAATGACTTGGTTTTAATAGAAAGCACAAATTAATTGTGTACATCTTGCTGCCATGCCACACTGAAATAGTCTCGGGAATTGGAATAATGAAGAATCAATGGAGCAACATATTGGATGTAAATGTTCATCAATACAGCAGTAACCGAGGAACAGGCTTGCTGCTTATGGATTCACGTCACAGCCAAGTGGATGGTGGCCAGGATTTTTCTTTTTTAATTATTTAATATGTGTGTGTACAGCTACTTAGAAATATGTGACCGTGAGCCCTTTAAAAATTCATAACGTCTTCAATCGGATTTTTTTTTTTTTATCTCTGATGCATAATAAATGATACACATTATAATAAAGTTAGTGACCCATGGGCCAGTGGTGGGGGAGAGAAAAACACAGGCTTTTCAAATGTCTCTGTACAAAATATGTTACTAAAAAAAAGTGCAGTGTGTAGCTTCAAAGTCACTAAGAGTGCAGTGTCTAGACACGGGCTGAGTGAGGCTCAAATTATTTGCATTTTCTGTCACTCAGCCCGACAGGAGACACATTTGTGGCTTGTCTGCCAGACATGTCTAACCCAGCTCCTGGGCTCCAATTGCTTTGCGTCCACTATCTCTTGTGAGGGACAGCGATCCCATATTTGAATTAACATGCAATTCACTTTGAATTGGCTTCTATGAAAATAACATCAGAGCTGAAGATGGGAGAGACAGACTAATTTAAAAGCAGCCCGGGAAAAAAAAAGAAATTGGTGACACTCATGGAGGGAACATGAGCTGGAGTGGACGTGGAGAGGCGAGGAGAAGAAAGGAGCCGGGGTCCTTTGAAAAACATGCGGCCGGTGGGAGGAGATACATCTCTGTGGTGTGTAACCATATTAAAATGGTGTAAAAACAGCAAAGGCTCCTGCGCTTATCAAGATGAGCTACCCCTGGTCCACATTTCTCCCATCCAACAGACTGTGACAGATCGTATTAGTGAGTGTCTGCTGCCTCTCATTTCACACTAGAACCTGTGCAGCGATTGGATTTTTGTGTAGTTTGGAGTCAGGAAGTGGTCAGACAGCGAAACAGTGGGGAAGCCTGTAACGGCGTCGCCGGTGCTTTTTGGATATGTGATCTGACAGCCGTAAAAGAAAGAAGTGCGTTTGTGTTTCTGCGTGTCACGCGGGGTTGTGCGCACGAGTTCAGGATGCGACAGCGTGTGCACTTAACTCACGGGCATATCATCATGGCTCCTGTTTGTGACAAGGTGTTTGCTGCTCACAGCTACAGCTGCAGGGGCACGAGGCATGATGGGAGCTGGCTGACAAACGGTGGGTAACCGAGAATTTGCAGCAGCCACTCGTATCAGCGTGCAGTCAGAGGCCGTGGTCCAATCGGATGCCTTCAAGCAGGGGAGTAACTTTTTATTTTCACCTTTCACAGCACCCGTCACTGAAAAACTGTCGGTGAAGTTGTTGCTACAGCGGAGATCTAAATGGCTGAGCTGTCAGTCAAGCTGAAGAGCCACTTTCACACATGTGACAAGCTCTCTTTGAATTGCTTTAGACATTCTTCTGTGGTGATAAAAAAGACATATGGTATGCTTGGATTAAAAAAAAAAAAAGAAAAAAAAATATAATTTTTTTTATTTATTTACTGGTACCTCCAGAAAATAGGTGACATCACACAAATTACTCAGTGTGAAAAGCTACACCTGAGGCGTAAGTGTGACTAAAGAGACCAAAGCTGAAAGCGGATCCCGGTCGCTACCTAAACTTCGTTTGTATTTTTAGACGGCTCTACATTAGAGTGAGCGCTTTGTCAAGACAAATAAATCAGACATAAAAAGGTTAAAGTTAGCAACCATATATTTTTGACAAGGAGTTGTCCTGAAATAAAGGTTGTGGTTTGCCGATGTGTTTGTAATCCTGTTTCATGCTCTCCTGGAGAGGAGTCGCACCATCATCCCCAGGCATGACAATCCCACCTACAGGAGTATATCAGCAACCTCCGCAACACCAGTATGACTGATGTGTTTATGCATTCTCTTATCATATTTACCCCTTGGTATCCTCCATGCAGTCTACTCAACATTTACAGGAAATGATTCACAAACCATCAAGAACAGCCTTATTTGAAGTGTGGGGGCAGCTCTGCTGCTGCAACATTTTTCTTCATACAGCAGCATAATAACTATAAAGCTTCACACAGAGTGTGAGGAAATAACAATAATCTAGTTTGACGAATGTGTGGTACAGTTCTGGACAGTCGACTTACTTCTACAGTGGGTCTATATGCCCAAGAGGAGGCGGGGGGAGAGACGAGAATTCAATTACACCTACACTCTCCCTTTGCGGTGAAATCAAGAAATAAATGGCAGTGTGGTAGTCATCCCTTTACCTCATGATAAGTGTGACTTGCCTTGCCACGTGATAGTCCCAAAATGTACAGCGGAGAGGTCAGCCTTCGGGAAGAGACACAATGATTTAGGAGATAACAGTGACTGCAAAGGTGATGCTCTTTCTCTCTGTGCATGATGCATGCTGTTGCTCAGAAAAGAGAGAAAGATAGAAAGAATAGGAGATTGAGGTAGGAAGAGAGAGAAAAAAAAGCTGTTTATTGATACTGCTGGAAACTGTCCCCCTGGCCAGCTCTGACAAAAATGGATGATTTTTATTAAGAGCCTTGGCTTCGTATCTTCCATCTCATATATCTCTCCTAACAGAGGAAGGCCATCTTTGTACCAGTCGCAGAATGGGAGAGCCACACTGCTCTTATTTTGAGAGTGGAGGGTGGATTAGGGGGGTGGGAGTGGAGCTGTGGTTTTAAAGGTGAAGGAAAAAATCAAAGATAAATAAAGTAAAAAGACATTTTCTTATATTCAGACTGAAATGTGAAGTAGTGAAGTATATGACACAGCACATGCTAACGTACGCCTCAAGGTCGTATCCTTTCCAAAAAAGCGTGCAACCTTGACGTGGATGGTTGCCATGGCAGTGGCAAAGTGGCATTTGAGAGACATGCTGTCAGCTTGCTGACCTACAGCACATATCCTAAACATGTCCATATATGTTTTACACTTTTTTTTTCACTAAAACGTTGTTAGTGAGGACCACATAGCAGACTGAAGCTACCTGGCCAGTTTGGCTAAAGCTGAGCTTTGTGAAGTGCACTGTAGTGTTGTCATGTAAAGGGTAACAGTGCTAGTCAAAAGGGCTAGTGATAGTTATAGCAAATAGTTACAGCTCCAGCTTTTACAACATGTAAGTATTAGTGTTTCATGCAAACCTAGCAACGTGCTAACGTTAGCCGTTTAACTATTAGCAAATACCCTCTTGAGCGTTAGGGTTAGGGTTAGGGTTACCTCAAACATGCATGTTTGAGGTAGTGGCTAGGAGCAATGGCTAATAGCCATTGATTTGCAAGCTAAACAGCAAACTCTTATGATGAAATATGATCAACCTATCTCTAATGATTGGCTATGTACCACAGGCCTTCAAGCTAGCTGTAGTTAAACCTTTACTCAAAAAGCCATCTCTAGACCCAGCAGTCTTAGCTAATTATAGGCCAATCTCCAACCTTCCTTTCATATCAAAAATCCT
>NW_005187415.1:3128909-3145846 GCF_000239375.1 Pundamilia nyererei
ACTGGAAAAGTTATGGAAGCAACACATTAACAAGAGAATTCTGAGTAAAACCAAAGTTACTTTCCCTAGTAACTAGTTACTTTGAAAGTAACGAGTAACTTGAAGTAACTGAGTTACTTTTGAGAGAAGTAACTAGTAATGTAACTAAGTTACTATTTTAAAGTAACTTACCCAACACTGTGTATACTACAGCTATGGTCAGACAACCTAAAAATACCATTGTTATTAATGTTTTTGCTTATATATTATAATGATTATTATTATTATTATTATTATTATTATTGTTATTATTATTATTATTATTATTATTAAATGCCTCCTGATTTTTTTTTTCTTTTTTTGCCTGTGTATCAAAGATGCTATTGGGCTGATGGGGTCAGCTGTATATCCTGAGTCAATGCAGAAAGACAGAGTATTAAGCAAACCAATGCCAAAGTTTAATTTAGAATAGCAGTTTTTGGACTATGGGGAGAAGGACCAATGTGGAAACCCACGCAGTCACCAGAAGAACCTGCAAAGTCCTCAAAGACTGAGGCCCTAGCTGACAAAGCTCTTCAAAACAAGAATGTTCTTGCGGTGGGGGGACAGGGTGAATCTATGCACCACTGTGTCTTTCCAGATCAAAAGCAACAATTTAACAATTGCTACTTGGTACTAAACGCCAGACCCAATAGTTTTCACTAAAAACATACATCTTTAAAAATAGACCACAAGTATAATGTATGGTTGAACTTTTATAAACTCACAATCATTTCAGTTGGTCATTGTAGTTTTAGCACAAGCTACTCAAACATGAGCACTGAAAACACTATGCACATTAAAATGATTGCTAATGTTAAACAGTTTTGCTCTTGTCTATTTTCTTAATGCATCTTCTTTCTTTCAAATAATGCAATTAGCAAATATCAGTGTACAAGTAATTAATCAGAGTCACGAACTATGCTTTCAAATTTTTCTAACCCGTTTCTACAGTTTTTCTGCTATCAGGTGTCTCTTAAAGGATTTCAAGATTGACTGTGTAGAGCACAGTCAAAGGCTGTTTTCTATTACTTTTCATTCTCTGCTCAAAGCGCCAGTATGTCTAAGTGTTATAGCAACAATTTTGCCTGCCACAATATACTCACATAAACGTCAGCAGTCTACCAAACCAAGCATCACAACCCTAAATCGTTCACACTCACAGCCTGTAACCTGTGACCCCCCCATACCCACCCAACCCCCGCTACACTCCCTTAATCCTTGGGGAGTTTTTCTATGCTACATGCTCCTCCACATCTTAGTGACAGGCCCCATAAACCACCACCGAACAAGATAGGTCCACTGCTTTGCTCAGTGGAAGGCCTGCGGGATTGCCATCGGAGAACGAGCAAGGGTACGAGTCAGGTCTTGTGTAGATCAATAATGTACTCTTCTCCACCATCACACCATCTGTCACCTCCATTTCTGAGAAAACAGCAGAATAAATAGCAGAGCCTGGATTTGTTGCTTCCAATGATGGATAATGGATGATAACGTCGCCTTGGCAACTATTCTGCAGTGTACACAGGGTATAAGTGTCTCCAATACACCCTATGCTTACTTTAAGCCTGGCTGTCTATTCCTTTATTGGTAGACTGTCGCTGTAAACACCCCTCTATAGGTCACGCTGACAATAGAGTAAACACATTGCATGATAAAAGTCATACACAGTATATCACCGCTGCTGCTACTGTTAAAGTAAGAGTTCATTTGCAAATAGAAATGCAAAATTAATATCTCGGGAATCGAGTGGATAAACATGAGCTGCATGAATCAACCCATCTCTCTGTCCACCATCTGCCAACCAGGTGATATTCAGTGTGCACGCCAATAAGCATTTCATGTGCTTTTAGAAGGCAGCAGGCATCTGAGACCTTGACTTTTAAAAGAGAAAGACAGGGGGAAATCACATCTATATTTTCAGTCTTGCCTAACAGGTAACAGTCCTGGCTTCCTGTCTTTTTGAGTGACGTTTCCTGATTGTAAACAACTTCAGCTAACTGCATGAATACAACACATTTCAAAAGACAAAATGCCAAACAGCCGTACATCTAGAGCAAATCAAAACGGACAAGCCAAAGCAGAACATTTAGCCTCCCGTGGCTCTGTCTGCCTCGGAGAAATCAGTCACAGCCAACTACGGTAATGCTTGAGGGACTGCCTGCTGTCAGCTTGAGATGAGCACTCAGAGAGTTTCTACCACAGGTTCCATGTGTTCTGACTCTCTGTACCCAAAATGAGCTTTTAGCTGCCTGCCTGTCGAGCACAAAAGAACAGCAGAACACCCTGTTAAGAACTGACAGAAACAGGCCTTCAAGCAGGACAGGGGAGTGCTAGAATAGAAAACTGGACAGTAATGACCCTGATACAGATGAATCCATCAAAAGGTAAACCAGGGATTTCTTGAAGACATGAAAAACTTTTTTAAACTGGAAAATATAAAAGAAATGTCCCTTTTTATCCATGTTTGGCCAGTAGCTTCCTAAATGTCCTACATAACTGTAACAGTGATTTATATGGGCTTCAACCAATCTGCCTTGATGATCTCTCTGATGCCCGTGATCAAAGGCAGAACTTGTCAAATAACCTGTCGAGTAAGGATTGTTACAGTTAAAGTCTAAAGCTTTGCTCGCTTTGAACTAAATAATAAAGTCAGCATCCTAACAGGGTCAGACTTACAGCAGGATGCTGATATCCGATATATGTAAGCGTTTCTGTGTTAACAACCACACTATTAAACACGAGGTCAGAAGTTAAAGTAATAGACAATTTTTATTTTTTTCATTTTGCCAGAATTGTTACACTTCCGGAGCCTGGATTTGTATTGTAATTTTTCTTTTTTCTGTACTCAACATATGTCTCTTAAAACCATGAACTATAGACTCACTGTGACACTAAAGCAAAAGTCTGATACTGACATTCAGAACTGATACAACAGGTGTTGGATATAACTCGTGTTTTTAAGGTGTTGGTTTAATGATAGGTCAAAAAAAATAAAGCTGGGCATCACCAAAGTGTGTCAGATTAAACCTTGGAAGACCATCTGTTCAGATATTTTGGTCCAACGGACCAGTCAAAATGGCCAGCATGCTTCACAGACTTTTCCCTGCATAGAGTCTTTTTCTCTTTTTTTTTTTGGATGTTTTAACCAGACCCAGTGATTGCTGGTGTTGTGTTTAAGTAGTCTGCGTTTCATTTACTCAAGCATAATGCAGTATTTTTTTCTTTTTTATATAAAATGTTCAGAAATGTAAAGAAAATCTATAGGGTTCTTTCAAATAAGGTAACAGCCTTCCATGGCAAACCCTCAAAAGGTCCACTGTGAGTCAGGAGAAAGTGCAGCTAAAAAATGATGGTTGAATAATAGATGATAACCATGGCCTTTAGATTCTTTCTGTGCCCAATCACCTATCAAAAATTGCTGATACTATACTACCAATTGCCTCTGGAAGACAGCAGTCATTTTCAAAAAGACCACAAGAATTCAGTGTGAGGAAACGTGTTTTAATCTTTTCCACTGACAATTGCAAATAACTGAATCTGAAGTTGTTTATTACCCTAAAGGACATTGATCTCCTGGTTTCTTTGCTGCTTTTTTTTCTCTTTTGCTTTTTTCCCCACAATATCCGGCTTGTCAGCAAAGGTTCTGTGTAACGTTATCACAGTGAAGATAAGCTTGAAAAGCACTACTGTCACCATGACCATACCATAACTCCCGAGGGAAACTTCCTGTAAAAAGTATGTAGAGAATTAATACTAGAGTTTATATTTAGCATCATTAGTCCACTCTTCAGTAAGGTGCTTGTGTTCAGTGGAAGATAGAAAAACAACAGAGAATGCACATTTACGCAAGAGGTTGCGTAAACTCCATTGCAGGAAACAATACAATGGCTCATTTGTAATACATCCCCTAAAGCAAGACGGTAAAGATATACCATACCAGAACTATAAAAAGGTCTGGTCTGTAACAAACACTCACCAGTCATTTAATAGGTACACCTGGCTAGTACTGAGGTGGACCACTTTTTGCCTTCAGAACTTCTTTAATTCTTCATAGCACAGATCAAACAAGATAGTGGAAACATTACTCAGGGATTTGGTCCGTACTGACATGGTGCCATCACATAGTTTTTGCAGACAAGTCACCTGCAAGTCCAGAATGTGAATCTCCTATCCCATCTCTAGCGCTCCTCCACGGTATGTTTTTTGTGCTGTCTTCCTCCCCTCATCCCCATTTCATCACAACAGATGACTGCTCATCCGTGAACCTGGTTCTGCTGGAGGTTTCTTCCTGTTAAGAGGGGGGTTTTCAGTCCCACTGTCGACAAGCGCTTGCTCGTAGAAGGTCATCTCATTTTGGGGGTTTTCTCTACATTATGGTAGGGTCTTTACCTTACTATATAAAGTACCTTGAAGTGACTGTTGTTGTGATTTGGTGCTATATAAATACATTTAATTGAAACTGAACTGTAATAAAGAAATGAGCATGATCACTTATAATGGTCAGCAACATTGATCCAAAGTTTATCAAGAAGGTATCCCCCCACATAGTTCCTCCAACCCTAGAGATGGTTGTACAGGAAAATCCCAGTATCAGCAGCCCGTCTAGCACTAACAACAATGCCACATTCAAAATCACTCCAGATCATCTTTCTTCCCCATTTTGATGCTCAGTTTGAACTTCAAGAGGTCACCTGGACTACGTTTACATGCCTAAATGGACCGGGTGGTTGCTGTATGATTGGCAGATTAGATATTTCCCTTAACAAGCAGTTCAAGAGGTTTGTAAATAAAGTGGTCAGTAAGTGTATCATAGCCATTATGTGTAATTAATTCTGGGCTTTTCTGATATTTATCTTGAATCACAAGTCTGATACCCATAAAGCTGAAAACAATATTCGGCATCATGAAAAGCATGAAACCAATCTATTCTGTTGATTCCAAAACGAACCCACTTTAAGATTACTCATGCAGTAAACAAAGAAGAAGAGCACTACTCAGAATGCCTAAAGGGGATTAAACTACATTTAAAAACATTTTTAGAAACGTCCTCATGCTTTGGAACAAGATGTTCCAACAGTGACTCACGAAACTCTTTAATTATTGAACATTTCAGAAAAATACTTTTCAAACAGCTTTGCTGAATTCATATACGCTTAAGTCAAAGTCTTCCCCGACAATTCCATTATTTTAATCAGGACCTTTTCAAATTAATTAACAAAGATATAAAACAATAAAGACAGAAGCGGAGACTGGAACCCCCTGTTGTTTTTAATAAAAGCCAAGTTGTACAGAATTCACTCTAATGAAGGCAAAGGAACGAGCGTCTGTTCTCTTTGTGATGTGCATGAAAATAGCTTGCGTACTTCTACTAACAAAAGTCTGGCATATAATTAATGACAAAGAAAAAATGTACTCCCTTTTTACCGGCCTTTCATGACAGTTGAAACAGTTAACAGAAGTACTGGTAATGAGCTCTAAATGGCCAGCGAGGCCATTTGGAGTTGAAGCGAGAGAAGAGAGAAAAAAAGAAAAGAAAAGCCACTGACATGGCCAGGCAACGCCGCCAGGTAAAAGCCTCCAGGAACAATTACTGAGCCGGTCACCTCGCAGCAAGACACACACACACACAAAGATAGTCACACATATGAGTATGAGCACACCCTGCTAGTAGCTTAAGGGGGGGCTTAGGTTTCTTTGTGCTGCTGTGCGCCCAAAGCACCAGAAGCACAGTTTTTGCAGACGGTAATGTGCTGCACTTAGATCTGGTTTGAAAGGGCATTATGGAGCCAAATGGCCACCCGGAATATCTTCAAAACTACCAACAACAGTAGGAAAGATGATAAGACTGCAGAGAGAATATTTATGCTCCCTAATTGGGCTGCAGTGGATGAATTCACAAAGTGTGTGGACTGAGCCTGTAATTTCCCCCCACATTACACTTCGTACAGCGCTTTGCTAACAACTCTTTCTTAATGGTACATTCCTTCTGAGGCTTATATGACACCCCCCTCCCCTTGTTCTTGTGCTCAAGGACAGCGGGGAATAAGATAAATCGCGCCACAAAACCCCCCAAAAAACAATGATGGCAAGAAAACCAAAGGGTAGAGTGAGAGGCTCAGAGGAAGAAATGAAAAATGTACAGAGTTAATAGAAGTTGAGAGGAGGGATTAGAAAAGAACAGAGGAGAACAAATGGATTCCACACTGTCCATTATACCAGCTGCAATGTGGTGTAGTGCCACAAGCCAAATGCCCTATTTATTCCAGGCATAATTACACGGCAATGAGGCCCCGCTGATGCCCAATGCGAGGTTAAGTCGATAGGTGACCCAGATTTAAAGCAGCCGTGTCCTGTAATGGCATCGACAGTCAAAGAGCTTTGCCTGGATTCCAATAACCCATCTCATCTGTCATAATAAAAATTTAGCTTGCAATTTGTGCTGCCCACTCTGCCCCCCCCCCACTCTCCGCCTCTTATGTTCTCTTTCCTCACCTTCTCTCTCCCCGACTCTCACTTTGTCCCCCTCTACACACTTGCGTGGACGCAGTGGTTTGGCGGTAATACGTTATGTCAGTGGGCTCATATCGATTCCAGAACAGTATCCACCAATTTAATTACCCATGCTGCATATAAAATACCGCGCCAACCAATCATTATGCTCTCAGCAACATGAGCCACTGAGGCTTGAGGTATCTTGCCTAACAGTCCTGTTAAAGCATAAAGCTTTTAGCGCTTTTGACCACAATCCAAAACGACTGAATCTTTGACCCATCGCTTTTTTTTTTCTGTTTGCTAACACTCCTCCATTTCCTGCCCTCCTACCCAATGGGTTTTTTTCCTAACTCTCTCTCTCTCAAGGACAATTTTTGGTTTCATTTGTTGAGTTGGTATTTGTATTTTCCTGCAACATGAAAGAAAAAAGGGAGACACTATGCTGGTTAGAGGTGCGTGTGAATAGGTATATTTGTCGTGATAATAACCCTGGTGAATTCATCGGGATAAACATACATGGGTAACTAGATAGGCAGCTAACTTACTCAAGGTAACTTATATGCATTTGAATGTATGTGGGTTTTTTTTATCCTAATGCTTTGTTTATTAGGTTACTTTGCCTTGAGTAACTAATATTATAACAATTTTAACCTCCTAGGACCTGGCATCCACATATGTGGACATCACATTTTGGGTTCTCTAGACCACAATACTGAATTTTACTCTATAAGGGCCTGATATCTCTTACGAGGACATTATACTGCCACTGTTCTATCGAAATTTAAAATGAATGTCCTCATATGTGGATATCTGGCCCTTGTAGAGCAAAATCAGGTAAAAAGATAATTCTTTGTTTTTACATTCATCAGGTCCCAATCAGCCCAAATAGCAAAGAGAAATTAAAAATGCATGCCATGAAAGAGTTCGGGTCTTAGGAGGATAATATTACAACTACTACAGTTCACAGGGAGCATATTAGTCCGTTTACTCACTGTAATATTGACCACTATTAATAACAAAATCATTTAATTTAAATCCACTTATGACAAATATTGTGGTCCTCTCCGAGCTCACAGAACCAGTAAAGAGTGTGATCTTACACTGCTCAAAAAATTAATAAAAAAAAAAAAAAATTAGTGTGTAAAATCGTGCAACTCAATGTCAGTAGCAGGATGATGAACTGAATTCTGTTTTCTTATGCTTCCCAATTTAAATGCATATTCCTGGCATTGGTGGCCATTGTAGGACAAACAAATCTGGCTACTGTTCATCTGTATTGAGGGTAGGCTGTCACTCTGCTGTTTATCTCAGCTGTCAACATGTGCCCACCTTTATTTACTCGGTAGGAGGCTGTAACATTTTGTGAAAGGAGTCCAGTACAAGTCATTGAGTCATTGAAGCTCACTTCTATCTGAAGGCAGCGATACTCAGATGAGTTGCAGAGGATATCCTGAACTTTTGGATCTAACATTGTTAGACTGGGAGACTCCATCAATGCACACATACAAAGTGATAATGTAATCAAACTGCTTATCAGAAGGGAAGTGTGATTTCTTTTTAGATGACATTAGCTTATAACCAGCATTGTCAGCTGTCTGCAGAAGGTAGGGCTGCATGTCTAATCTGAGAATAGGTAATTACCACAATATTGGGAATAAAAAGGGGTGTTAGTGCATATTTTTGTGTGTTAGAGCCCTGAGTTCAGTTCAGGAGATGAGTCTTGAGATGGGGAAGAAGAGGATGATATTTTATTCAGATGCCAGTGAGCTTCTTAGTGAAGAGGGCCGCTCCTCAGGTGATAAAACATAGCTATGATACTTCATATCTTGAATCTAAAGGACCAGGCACAAATTAAATTTATCTTCGACATCTCCAGGAGCTCAGTAGACCCTCATCCAGGTCTGGCAGAAGATCCACCAGGACACCATCTGATCAGTAGAATGCCCAGATGTTGCCAGGAGTGCAAACAGATACAGAGCCATGCACAGTATTATGACCCGAGTCAAATCAGCCTGCTATTTTGATTTTTAGCTCTGATAAAGGATTATGGTTTCCACTGAACTGAACTCTCGTGTTATTTATTTATTTGTTGTTAATGAATTAAATAGTATCAGTCAAGATTTTCAACTTGAAAATTTCATTCAAGATCTGATGTATGATTTAAGTGTTCCCTTCATTTTTATTTTTGAGCTGCGCATTGCAAATTCAGTTTTTATTCACTGCTATTGGAGCAGCTGAGCGATGCACAGCCCGTCCTAGATTTCTGAACACATTGTCTTCAAAATAAGAAAAAACATAGAAGGGAGAGTAAAAGTAGAAAAACAAACTTCTTTCTTTCACAAATTGTATATGTGACGCACCACTGCAATAATGGCAGCTGTTGTTTTAAAGTATTTCTATGGTTTTGGATCTAAAAGTCAGTATTTCAGGATTTATTTTGGATTGTAAGGATTCCTTTTTTAATTTGTCCTCTTTGAAGTACCCCCTGCTTAATTATAAAAGAGAGACACTTTAAACCCAGCATTAAAATGCAGTGAGGGGTAAAAGTGGTACTCCACAACAAAAATCTGTGCCCATATTGAATTGAAACATGGCTATTTAACAGCTGTGTCCCAGTAATGACATGGTTTTAGTTTTTTTTTATTTTTTTTTTTTTATTATGTATTTAACAGGGATAGGACACGGTAATAAAATCAGTATCAAAATCAAAAAAGAATAATCTGATGTCCAAGTGATTCTGCAGTCGTTCACTGTAACGTTGTATATCCTACTGTTAGTAATGTATATGTAAAACTATATTCAGCCCTTTATTTTCGAATTTAATGCAAGCTTCTATATCCATTACTTAAAAAATATGTAGCCTTTTTAAATCAAATGATTGATACACCCTGTGTAAAGCGCAATCATGCTCGAGTTAACTCTGTAGTCATGGCAATCACATCACTACAAATAATGCCACACAGTAAGTTTAAAATGGTCACATAATCCAGTGTTCTAGATGTACCCTGCAGCAGGAAGACATTTTATCTATGGCTACGTGAGCATATCTCAGATTTTTCACCTGATTTTTATTATGTATTTAAGCAGTCATATTTAATAACGTCTGATTTGGAGACATTCTTGCCTAGTATCATTCTCTGCTGATGGTTAAAAATAAGCTTTACAGGCCAAGAATACAGACAGCATGGGGGAATTATGCAAGAAAAGGAAAGCCAAGTCTGACGTGACTCTCCGACCCACAGCAGTTGGTGCAAAGAAGGTGAAGGAATAGTTTTTTGAGCAAATATGACAAACATTACCTGAATGGCCTATTGGATTTATTCTCATTCATTTTTCTGACACTGGCTCCATCCCCGAGGTGGTGTCTCTGCAATCTGTCAGTATGTTTTAGATGAAAGACAAAGGAAAGCGACATTTGTGCTGGTGATTTTCATTTTTGTGTAATGAGTTGAACCCCCCCCCCCACCCCACCCTGCTTCCATTAGAATTTTATGTGAAGGCTGTCCCTCCAGGGCAATAGAAAGTGAAAGTTAGCAACCTGCATTTAAATTATTTCATCTGGCAACCCAGTAGCTGAATTATTAGTACACATACCACACGGGCACAAATGCACTGAGTTGCAAGTCCCCAATTTCTTTCCTACCGTACTGGAACATTTGCTCTGTTCCATTTCCTCACCACTCTCTCTGCCCAAATGTCCCATCTGCACCGTCACTGTCAAACTAAGGCATAAAATTACCCTCCCAAAACCTGTTTTAACCTGTCATTCCTCCTTGAAATAGCACTTCAGTAGTGGTGGTTTGGGGCCTTCTTTGTCATATCTGCCTTTTCATAATGCCCAAATAGGTAACAGCTGTGGACTCATGGCAGTTTAGTTTATCATCTGGAATCTTTGCTCTTCATTATGTGAACCATGTGGTTTGGCATTGTCTCATCATTGTGTTGGTGGCAGGACACGTTGCTTCAAAATTTTCACGAGTTACCCATGCCATGTGCGCTGCTGCTACAAAATCAGAGATTATATACTGTAGGCCCTCATGCTTACGCTCAGGCACAGAGTGGCAACCATGTTTCTGGGTCTTGGCAGTAGCAACAGGTCTTGTGGCGTGTCAATTCGTCCATTTTCTTCCGCTTATACAATTCAGGGTCAGACAGGCTACACCCTAGACAGGCTGCTAGTCTGTCACAGGGCTAATGGGTTAGATTTCACAATTACATTTAGACCTGCACTTAATTTAAAATCACCAATTAACTTAACTCCATCCATATCTTTGGACTGTGGGCAGAAGTACCCACAGAGATCCCCCAAAAATGCAAGGGGAACATGCAAACTTCCCCAGGCTGTAATAGAACCTAGTTTCAGGGATAACAGTGCTATCGAGCACATGTGCTGCCCCATCTTATGGAATGATGAATCCAAATGTCAATTTTTTCTTTAGAAACAAAATCAATAATGTACAGAGGAGGTCAGAAGAGAAGTACAACAGTGAGGGTCTAGTGTCTGTATAACATAGTGAAGGCTCTGTTATGGTGTGGGACTGAATGGTGTTTAGGATCTTGTCAAAACTGCCATCAGTTATTTATCCATCATGTGGAAATTTGGAAAGCAACTGAGTTTTAACAGCTTCATTTTACAGTATGACAATGATATCAGTGCTGTAAAAACATTTCTAGATAGTGTTCAATTGTGTGGTTTTCCTTCCGTCATGGATTGGCCTCCGCAAATCCTGGACCTCAACATTGCTGCCACAGTGTGGAATCATTTGACAGAAAATGAAACAAGAGGCAGCCAAAAGAAGAAGGCTGCCTCAGAACACTGAATGCCCTTCCTGAACCCTGGAGAACTTCAGGCTGTGTTGAAGAATAAAGGTGGTCATACCAAATATTGACTTTCCTCATTAGAACTACCACGTACTACCATTTATCTTTGCACATATCTCAATAAATCAGTGCACTTATTTCCCATTTTACTACCAAAATAATTTATAAAGAAATGAGGATTCACTCAACACCTTCTCAATATTGTAGTTATTTTCACTATAAAGCTGTGAGTGTTTTTAATCTGTAATAACATTATAGATTTAAAAAAGGAAATAGATCAAATAACACTGACTAAAATGATCCTCACATATATTTTCAGATGAAATTAAATGTCCTGATGCTGATGAGTCACTTTTGAATAATCCCAGCCTAGGGCAGCATGATTAAAGGACAAATTAAGCTAAATTAAGCTAAAAAGACTCTATAAGCAATCACATTGTATATCACATTTAAAATAAAAAACAATATTGAAGCAATATTGTATAATGAACATCTTCACATGACTTACCTGTAGTAAATAACTCAAAGAGAAGCCTAAATATTTACAGTTAGCAGTTTATAAAAAAGAAAAGTTAAGTATTTAACCGGATATGGTATTTCCATTTTATATTTGGTTAGTAGAGACCAGACCAAACCTCCCCTGACACTGAAAAAGAGCCTTGAAACCAACTTCAGATCTAAAATGAATAAAAAAAAGAAATATTGCTCTGTAAATTCTGATAGGCAAGGGTTTTACTTACCCAACATTAAATGGGAACAGTCCCCTGTATCAATATATAATTTGAAAATATGCCAGAATTATCAAAGCTTCCAGCTTCTCTTAGGTGGCTAAAAATCATTTAAAACACTTTAAGTCTGCTTTTAAATGAACAACATAAAAAGAAACCAACTCAGCAATGCTGCACCTGGCAAAGGAAATTGCTCTAGTTCAAGCACTTTGTGTGTGTCATTGCTGATTGCTGATTGTGGTCGTTCTATGCTGTCCAGGAGCACTTAGCTTCAGAAGCCCATTTGTTGTCATTTGACATCTGACGCCCTTGTTCATCTCAGTCAGGCTTAGATGCAAAGTCATCTCTGGGTAATGGTGCAAACACTGCAAATGGTAAGCAAGCCCATTATGCCTGAAGAATGCAGACAGCGAATCTTTGCAGAGTTTGTTTGTGAAGCCGTCACATACATCACATCTCTCTTAAAATCGTGTGTTGTGATTGCGGCAGTGAATGAGAATATGACACATTAAGAAGAAGGGAGACCTGGGATTTTGCCCAATTAACATTTCACCTTTATATTTTTTTTAACCATGTAAAGCACTTTGTGCTACATTTTTGTATGAAAAGTGCTTTATAAATAAAGATTGATTGATGAATTGATATTATTAACTGGAGGAATGTGAAGCAGATTACCCTCATTTTGGCTGCGATCGTCTATCGGGGATGTCTGCTTGTTGTGTGAAACTGCTGATGGCCAACACTGCTTTATAGCTTGTGAGTGAAGTACCAGAGTCTGTATTTTAAACAGACAACATGGAAATTCCAGCTGCATGCATTGCTAGACGCAAGATTGGATGTAAACAACAGAGAGGCACCAACCTGACAGTCAAAAGTGAGGATAATTTATCTTCCCCTGCATCTATCTCAGCAGTAAGCCGGCTCTGTCAGTACCCATGCAGTGAAGACGTCGTTGTTTGAGCCCATTATAAAAGTTCAGGCCGTCACTAAAGGAGTCAGGGAAACAGGGCTCCTCTAGCTTGACAGCAAATCTTTACTAAAAGCATATAATAGGAAACTTTTTTTTTCCCCTGCACAGATGCCAACATTACGCTGTATGCATGAGTAATGGAGGCAGGTTGCACGGCTCATGCCACTCTACGCTTTGATCAAATAAATATTAAAACCACTTGCCAAAGTAGCAGAATGCTTAATTGCAGCATATTGAATGATAAATAGGGCAGCGTGTTCTCTTAAAAACACAGGTTAATTGGCCTGCCAGGCTCTGGCGTTGACATTGACTCCAAAGCAAAGTTTCTGCTGACTAATGCCAGCCTAAATTGGAAACATTTCATTTAAGCCCAACTAAATCTTTAACCTATAAAACTGCTTTAACAGATAAACTATGCCAGCATCATAGGATGCTTCTTTTATGATTGAAATTTAAAACAAACACACTGACATACCTCCAGTGGTTCTTGACAAAGCAAGCCACTTCACCCTGATCATCCTTCTCTGCCTATTCAGCAAGTGAGGAGGGGGGGGACGATAAATCAAATTCCCCACTCCTGCTGTAGAGCTCCACAGGTCCAGGAGGACAGTGTCCACTTCCTTACATTAATCTTTTAATGGACTCTCCTCCCTTCTCTTTGGCAGCTGCACTTCCCCTGACAGGTCAGCAACGATTGCTGGGGTCATTAGTCCTCTGATAGGCTGAACGATAAGATCAGCAACAGCAGGGACAAGGTGTGGGAGAGACAGCGCTGAGCTAGCTACAACACTCGGGGTTAAAGAGGAGAGTCATCTCCGCAAGGTCGTTCTAAGAGAGTAAGACAACAGGAGTCAATTTAGCAGTGAGGAGCAACGATAGATGCTCTGTGAACTTATAGTAATAACTCTTTTGTAACACACGTGTTAAATCAGCACTTCTTTTCTCTTTTTTTGCCTAATCTCTGCAATCAGTAATGGAGTGTACTCATCTTTCCTCTCGTTAATGATGGAAGTTTGATTTTCAGGGTGTGGCAGACCACTTTTAGATTTCTGAGAGGTGTTTCATGCAGAGCTATTAACTACAGATGAAGGGCAAACTCTGAATAGTATAACGGAGCACTCCAGTTTGGATCACAGCAAATAAAGCTGGAAAAAGCCAGCTTTTCTCCTAATGAACCCAGAGGAAGGTATTTTATTAAAAAAAACAAAAACAAAAGGAAGAGATAAGAGAGAGGATGCTTGTTCTCCAGGAAAAGCTTTTGGCCTGTCTTCTGATGCACTTTTCACAGTCGGCCGCATCCTAGTTAAAATTAACTACAGACAAAAGCAGTTCAATACATATTGTCAGAGGCGAACAAATGGGCTGGAGTTGGTGGGTTGATAGGGGGTAAATGTATTTCTTAATCTGCACTGTGGTATAAGGGTAACTGGGTAAATGTGGCCCACTACTCACAACAAGTCCCTTGAGAGATTATACCAATTGCCATTTCAGAAATGAATTCAGTGACCTACAGTAATGAGAAATTCATTTGCACACTGTTTGCTGCCAGACAATTGTGTGTGTGTGTGTGTGTGTGTGTGTGTGTGTGTGTGTGTGTGTGTGTGTGTGTGTGTGTGTGTGTGTGTGTGTGTGTGAAGCAGAAAGAGAGCATGTGCATGGGCGTGTGTTGTGGATTTCCTACTATGGGAACAAAAGCAGTTGAAATGAAAGTCAGAAGCAAAAAGCAAACATGACAAAAGGACAGATGCCAAAGAGAATGTCAGCATGATATTTGACTCTAAGGTAAAGTGTGTGCTAGATGCAGTTTGAGTTTCTCACCTCAAGAGCAGAACATGATGCTTTTCATTTTTAAATTAAGCCTTTAATAAAGCCTTTAAATAGCTACATTTTTTAGATCACCCCACTGAAGGTTGCAAGTCTTCCTGAGCCCATTCTGCCAGTTAATAATGCAACACCACCATCCAATACTGATTTTTAGTCTTATTTCTTGCGCACAGAGATTTCTCCAGATTTATTGAAACTTTTGACAATACTAGTTACTGTAAATGATGAGATATTCAAAGTCTTAAGAATTTTATATTGAGGAACAATACTCTGAAATTTATACTTTTAAAAAAAGACTTATAGAGTTTTTTGCAGGTAGATCACTATACACCCCCACCCACCCCCGTGCTTTCTTTTTAGTACCACTTAGGCCTTTTGCTTCCACATCTCAACTTTTTGTATGTGATCAAAATATGGGTTCATGAGATTTACCAATGAAAATCATTGCATTCTGCACACAGTTTGAGCCATATGTAACTACATTGAGTGACCTGCAAGGAAAGACAGGCCGCTGGTTAGACACAATGTCAGTCACATGTTAGTCACATCAGCAAAACATAATGTATACATATATATGTATACATATAACGTATACAAACATAACATATGTCTGTAGTGGTACAAGAAACCACACATTTAGACACCATTTAAAAATGGCTTCTTGACACAAAGGCTTCCCACTGGTCTTAATTAAATAGATGTGCAACATAGTTATGTGGTTAATACCATGTTTAACTACATCAAGGAAACATGCGATTTTGATTGTTTTCTTACTTTAGGTCTAGTCAAACATAAATCTGTGACCTGGAGTATCACTTCTTTAACTTTGACTAACATTTGTGAAGATGGATCGTCAGAGGAATCCTACAATATGTCTTATTTTCCTAATTAAATTCTAGCAACTAATCAAATTAGGCAGCAGTTTGCATACCAGCAGCCCTACAAACATGCACACACACAAATTAAAACATGCAAGTCAAATTAAGTAAGCAGCGTAGGCCGCTGAACCCTCAGCGCTACAGTCTTCTTTTATGTTATTATTTTAGAAGACACAAAAACACTTGGACTGATTAGTTCTGGGAATAAATGATCTCTAATTAGGCTAAGTGCTTCAGAGGGAATATTTTAGAAGACGGAGCCCTGAACGACTCCAGACAAGAACAAAAGCTGAAACAGGGACGCGCCCAGAAGTTTTACGGGTTGCCATATTGGGGGGCCACTAAAATTATTGGGGTGGCGCACCAAATTCAGAATTTCCAGTGTTTTTATGATGTTGTCAAATATAGATTAATTGAAAAATCTGGCAAAAAAGAGAGAAAGAAAAGAATTACATGCCTAGTTACTTTCCTGCTATTCAAGCTGATATCAGGGAAAATGGGTACATATGAAAAACAAATAAGATTTTGAAATCCTTAATAATCTGTTTTAAATAACAAGTTAAAGTTTCAACTCATTTTAAGGTGTATTCCTCTTTCTTTTTGATAAAATTATGTCACTTGGATTACAGACCATTACATGAGGGAAGTTGAATTATCACCATCAGATAAAAAACAATGGTAAGGCAGCTTACTCTCTGGGCAGTATATACTTTCAAGGGAATAGTATTGTATTTTTACATTCATTGTGTTTTCTTTCTTCACACAGAGGGAAGAGTATGTAATCGGTTCTGTTTATCTGTCTGTGTCTAGAAGCCTAGCGTGCACACTTTTCAAGATGTCATGTTCAAATTTTGAATAGTGTGATAGTAGATACCAATTTACAGCTCAAGCTCATTGAAAAATATGGTGAAAATTGGGTCAAGGTCACACCAAATGTGAAAATCAGTAAAAACCTTTTATTACCCAAAATATTGTATGGATCCTTTCTAAACAACATTTTAATATACTAGGCCTCAGGGCCTAGCTACACATCGGGTGATTGTGGCTCAAGAGTTGGGAGTTTGCCTTGTTCACCTTGCAATTGGAAGGTTGCCGGTTCGAGCCCCAGCTTGGACAGTCTCGGTCGTTGTGTCCTTGGGCAAGACACTTCACCCGTTGCCTACTGGTGGTGGTCAGAGGGCTGGGTGGCGCCAGTGTCCGGCA